>NC_034594.1:142257206-142278495 GCF_900095145.1 Mus pahari
ACACACACACACACACACACACACACACACACACACACACACACACTGCTTTCTATTGTGATGAACTAATTCTTGCCCTGCCCTTTCATGGTACACTCCGAGCTTCCCCACTCCCATCATTTATACCATGCCTTTCCCCAGTGCCTCTGGCTCTTGGCTCTGCAGGCAATTAGGTGGCATGTTGTACATCATCATTGTCAGCCCAGTGTCTATAATAACTTGCAATAAATAACAGGCTTTGCTATTCTCATTCCTTCCTGTTTTCTTCATCCATTCGTGGATGACTTTGTTGACTAAGTGTGGCTCTGGTTACACAGGGGGAATTGGAGCAGAACAGCTGTGGAATGTGGAGTGCAAAACTTCAGTTTAGGCTTTTTGAAAAATAATAATTTCAAGGTAGCAGTAGTACATATTCTAAGCACAGGACCCTGGTAAGTACCGAGAAGTACAAAGATTACATACCTTGACTCAGAGAAGGTCATTGTTGTGACAAGTAGGTAAAAACAAGCTCTGTGTGGTCCATTAAGTGCTGTGATGTGGATAAGCAGAGGACCCTGAGGAAGTGGACATGGGTAAGAATGGCTCGACCCTGGCTAGGAGATGGAGGGTGGGAGGTGGCGAGAGCTTATGGAAGGAAGTAGCGCTTAAACCCACTTGTGTGCTTCAAACTGGAGTGGGAAAATGAGGGGGAAAAAAAGAGTTAGAAAACATCAAAAGCTATACCTCAATGTTAAATAAGAGGAAAAGGGAGCTGAACACCATTACATCTGATGTGGGCACACATCCTTCCCAACGCTGGGCGTGGCCATTGGGGAGGAGAAATGCAGGGAGTTTGACCGTGCTTATCCCATGCCGCTGCGTGGGTGCTGGTCTTTAGGGAAACTCCATGCACTGCTCCAGGGGTGGGAAAACGCAGTCTGAGATGTGAGAAAGCTGGAGCTGGTATTCCCTGGCTTCCTGCCCCCCAGTCACCAGGGACTCGCAAACTCCTGGACAATCAGGCTCTGCTTAGTCGCAAGAAGTTGAAAGCAGAGTCAGGGGCCAGTGGGCTAAAGACAGAGTCTAGCCAAGGGCGGGGGAGGGGGGAGGGCGGGACAGGGACCTCCAGCTTTGCTCATCAGTGAAGGTTCTTAGCTTGGATATGGTTGTTGCTCGAAGCACAGAGAGGCCTTCTGCGGGAGGCTGAGGCTGAGGCTTGGTAGTAAAAGATAGAGGGGTCTATGTTCCCCATGATGGTTCTCGATGAAAGAGACGGTCCTTGGTTCTAAATAGGTTTTGGTTATGGGTTATCGTGGAAAAGGGATGCACACAGTGCCAACTTCTCAGGGCCGACTTGAGATTAAACACCTTTTGCTGGGAGGAATGTCTAGGAAGGGAACTTATTGGTTAAACCCTCAAGGCCTCCAGATACCTCGTTAGCATGGAGAACTCTGCTCTGGGACTACTGACGTGTCCACAAGTCACATTTCCTTAAGTGGGAAGTGTGGCACATGTTCCAGGCCAGGAATCTGGCAGGGATCAGCGAGGTGCCTACCTCTCAGGGGTGAGTTTCTGGGCTCTCAACCTGCTCTACCCACCAAGCTTCCTGGCACAGTTTACCATCCCACAGTCCACATTATGCACATCCTTGAAGACCCTCAAACATTTTTGACAAGGGATCACAGAAAAAAATGTACGCTTTGACCCAATACAGATTGAAACAAAACATCACCAAAACATATATGGTATATTTGCTGTTTCATGGTGTTACCTAAATTTAGAACCCATAATAAGTATGAATGGCCTTACTTTCAGGACAACATAAAGTGCCATCTTCGTACCAGATCCACCTAATCCTTTCAGACGGAATCCACTGGATCCCTGAGTGCATTTCTGTGGACATTTAGATTTCTGGTGCCCATGCCGTGCCTTACATCAGTTATGATGCTAGAACTTGAGGGCAGCTTCATGTACTTGGTGCCAGTCAGGATCTGGTAAAGGCTGTGTCTTAGTCAGGGTTTCTATTCCTGGACAAAGCATCATGGCCAAGAAGCAAGTTGGGGAAGAAAGGGTTTATTCACCTTACACTTCCATACTGCTATTCATCACCAAAGGAAGTCAGGACTGGAACTCAAGCAGGTCAGGAAGCAGGAGCTGATGCAGATGCCATGGAGGGATGTCCTTTATTGGCTTGCTTCCTCTGGCTTTCTCAGCCTGCTCTCTTACAAAACCAAGACTACCAGCTCAGAGATGGCACCACCCACAAGGGACCCTCCCCCCTTGATCACTAATTGAGAAAATGACTTGCAGCTGGATCTCGTGGAGGCATTTCCCCAACTGAAGCTCCTTTCTCTGTGATAACTCCAGCCTATGTCAAGTTGACACAAAACTAGCCAGTACAGGTTATAAGCAGTTCATTGTCCTCCTCAGTCTTTACAGCTACCATTCTAGGACCACCAGCCTGCACTGACTGGTCATTTTCTGCCAGCTTACCTACCTCCTTCTTGCTAAAGAGTTCTCAAATGGACAGATACCTTCCTGCTACATCCACTCCAGTAGTGACACGCATGACAGGCCCCCAAAAACCTGGATGCAGGCGCAAGGTGAAAAGTTCACAAAAACTTAGTCTCCTGGAAATTTGACATTCCCATAGCTAAAATGCCCCCATATTTGTCCCTGTGGTAGTGTGGAGGGTCTCGCATGTTTTCTTACAGTATTTAACTGGATAAAAGTTAGAAATCTCCGGGCAAGTTTAGCAAAGTATACTTAGAATCTTCATTACAGTCAGGTATGGCAGACTACATTGCATATTACGATAAAGTTGGTAAGTTCTTCGGACAAATGGAGATTCCCTACAGATACTTAAAAGAGAAGCTAAGTTACTCCCATATGCAAGAATTTACAATTATCTAGGAAGAAGGAAAGTTGTGGTCTGGAGTAGATACTTAAAACTATAGAAAGCTGAGTTACATCCCTACGCAGGAGTTTACAATGGCCTAGGGGAAAGGTGGACTATACAATAGCCTAGAATAGGAACTATGGGAAGGGCGTGAAGCCCCAGCCCCTGGCTTCTAAGATTAAGCTGACCTTAGGTAGGGCTACTTTTGATCCCTGTTGTTAACCTTGATTTTTATCCCAGTTGGTTCCTGTTAGCTTTTTGTATGCATTCCTCTGTTTTGTGTAAAAGTAAAAGTCACTTAAGACTGGTGCTCGCTTTGAGACAAATTACATTCAGATACCACACTCCCTTGTGCTCATATTTGTTTGTCACCCATTTTGTCACTAACTCCTTGCCCACCTGTCCGGACCCGCGATTGCTTCCTTGGATTGAGGGAAGCCAACTGGGGCTGGTCCGCAGCACCTTCCCATGGGTCAGAGTGGCACAAACCAATAATAAACTCCAGGGAACTAAAGGAAAGGTCACAGGATGGAGACCAGCCTGGGCTATATGTGAACATTTCTTGTCTAAAAAAATCAAATAAATAAAACAGGCACTGGGATAGAGAAAATCAGTTTACAGAGTGACACTGGGTATGTCAACTACTCCAGGACAGCTCTCATGTTCAGAAATAGTTGACCAACATATAATTGGACTCAATAGTTTTGGTTTTTGGTGTGTGTGTGTGTGTGTGTGTGTGTGTGTGTGTGTGTGTGTGTGTATGTGGATGGTTAGAGTCTAATGGGATCTTTTGTCTTTTCTTTCTTCCTTCCTTTTTTGATGTGTTTTTTTATCTTGTTTTCTTAGTTGAGGTGTTAGGGGGAGGGGTTTGCATTGGGTTTTTGTTTGTTTTTTGAAAACAACCTTAAAGTTGGGTGGGTAGAAAGGAGGAAAGGAATATCCATCATCAAATGATATTTAGATTTAAAATAAAAAGAAGACACAGGCTAGGGGGACACTTCAGTGCTAAAGTGCTCGCCTGCATGTGCAAGGCTTTCGTACTTGCCCTCACTACCACAAGCAACAACAAAATAGACCCTTTCCCTTGACACACTCTGGAATTAATACCAAACCACTCTGATTCTGTATGCTATCTTCTCAGTGCTTTTTATTAATCTTACACCAAATTCTAGTCATATATTCCCCAGACCTCACAGTATCAAAGCAGTCTGTAGAACCAGCCTTTCATAAAAGTGTAATAGCTCTGACCATGAATTTGCACTTTTAATACTTTAATGATGGAGGAGAATTTAAGAGCCATTTTTTTAAAAACCATTGTGTTACTGGGACTTTCACATGTGTGCTGTTATTATAAAGACTTTAAATGTATCTGTGAAACAAGAATCCCTGTTCTTATCTGCTCCCATCTGATCAGTGATCACAGACTTCATTGTGTCTGGTTCGAAGGTCACACTCTTTCCATTATGCTAATCAAAGGACAGCAGTGACAAGCTGTGCTGAACAAAGGGCCAACTGAACTCCACAGCCAGCAATGCCACCCTGGGCATGAGTGTTCATTTACCCAGAGCAATTCCATGGCAAACCACAGTTCCTTGCTTCCTAGTTATATGATTCTACACAATGACTTCCAGGCTCCCTTGCTAGCTTGGCAATGATTGCTTTGCCCTGGTACTTTGTCAGGGTCACTGGCCTATTTCAGAATTTACACTGGATACAGAATGTCAAATTCTAAAGGTTAGACATCCCACTTCAGTCATTTATTTGCTATTTTATGGACCTGGTCTTCTTTATTTACTTTTTAGTAATAGGAGGAAAAAAAATCCCTTGCTTTCCTGAGGCGATATGGAAGTTATGTAAGCTAGAACAAAGATCATACGTTCTCAGAGACTTTGCCCTGTCCCACTGGCTTACACCAACATTTAGGAAAAAGACACTTCCCACCACAGAGACCAAGTTTACCTACTCCTGCATCTTCAGGGGCAGAAATGGCTCTACCCCATGTATGTGATGAGATAGAAATATTCTACAGTGTAAGCCCAAGGTAATAAAAATGTTACAATATGGAGGAAAGAAGAGGCTATGTCTAATTGATAGCAAGGACATTTGTGCCATAAGGTAACATGAGGAATGGAAGGAACTTAAGCTGGGAAGCAGGAGGACTGGTTTCCATGTCCACAGAGTGAGGCACTTATCAAAGTGTAAGCTGGAAAAACAACACCAGCAAGAAGACTCCTGACTCTTGATGCTGAACCGTGAGCTGAGGGGAATCAAAGGTTTCAACTCCTAATTTGGGTAGGCTCGGAGGCTCAGAGAAAGAACTGCCCATGGCCAAGCTAGAGTTACAGCTCACACCTTCAGATAAGAGCACTAGGCAAGGAAACAATGCATGTGGCCTCTAGACACTCCCTACTGCTTACAGCTAATCTATCCAAGCCATGCCTTTTCCTATAAAATAAGAGCTGCATTGAATTCAGACCTGGGTCTGTATTCGGGGCTTTGAGTCTATGGGAACCTGATGTGGATAAGCTCCTTCCTGAGCTCTGGGATGAGAAGTCATATCTACCTCCTTTGTAGATCAAGCCTTTCTCAGACCTGAACTCTGATCGGACTCCAGGTCCGCCCTGACAATGCTTTGCTAACACCAATCTCCTCATCTCTCCCCAGCAGGCATTGCTCTGCTGTAGCACACAGCAGCTCCGATGTAGAAAGAACCATCCCATATACCACCACCACTTGCATGCTACCATCTTCAGGAAGCCCAGAACAATTCCTTCCATACTTATTGCTAGAAGCGTGAGGTGCTGGTCCTTTGCATGTGCAGACTGGAATCAGAACAAAGAGGTTGTTGGGTGGCTCTGTAGAACTTCAGGGCTTACCCTTAGCAATCCACATCTTTCTGAAGGGTCCATAGTCCTTCAAAGCAGCACCAGTAGCTGAAGATCAACTGTCCAGAAGCATGAGACTGACAGAGGATTACAAGGATGTGTGCTTAAACTGAGCAAGGAAGTTCTGTAATAACAACTTCTACATGAAGCTCAGCCTGTTGCCTTGTTCTTGTTGTTGTTGTTGTTGTTGTTGTTGATGATGATGATGATGATGTTGTTGTTGTTGTTGTTGTTGTTTGGTGGTAGTGGTGGTGGTGGTGATGATGGTGATGGTGATTGCGTGTAGAGAAAGGGTTTCAACATGCAACCCATGCAGACCTTCATCCTGAGATACGCTTATCTTACCTTCCCAGTACTGGGATCCAGGTACGCACCGCCATGCCCAGCCCAGTAACTTTGTGTTTTGTTTTTAAATCAGAGGCCTCACTAGATATGCAAAAAGATCTTGCATGAAGTTGAAGCTACCACATATCTTAAGAATGCCACGCCTAATGGCTGCTGCCCTCCCCTCCTAAGAACACCTGCATGCTGATAAGTGGGATAATTGCACAAAGTTCCCAGGGTCCCTTTCCTTCATGACTTAGAAGCCTTTAGCCAAATGGGTTTCCATGATGTAAAATATCCAGGAAGGGCACTGAGTGCTCATCTTAGGCCAAATATGAATTATTAATGTGGTGTTTGCTAAATAATTCATCCAATTCAGTATAGCACAAGGATTCTAATTTAGACAAAATACAGAAGTAGCTATGCTTCCCCAGTCTTTCACATAACTTTCTTATTTTACTTGAATTTCTTTAGTAAAGTTTCGATACGAACAACCGCCAACTTACCAACTCAACAATTACTCATGCCGAGGAGAGCCCTGAGTTTCTGGAGACAGAGCAGTGAACAGAGACAAATACATTAATAAATATTTATTGTTCCAGGGATTTTGCTAGACATTCAGATGGAGAATTGTGCTGTCTCTGTCCTCAATGGGTACAATAGATGAAAGCAGTAGAAAATACATGGACTCATAAATAGCAGAGGAGACATGCAAATCAGAGTCAAGAGGGAAGGGTTTCAGAGAAAAGACAGAAAAGAATCGACTGACTTGTGTTCTATTGGATAGACAAATTACCAAACCCTGTATACAGGCTTGATTGTAAAATTCTGTCCAAAGTATGCAGAAAAATGCTGATTAAATTGGGCAACTGATGAAGACTTTGGATATTGAATTTTCAATAAGGAAGTAAGTCGTGAAAACATGCTTTTATGGTCATTTACATTGGGAATGTTGATTTCCAACGACAATCTATGGGCTCAATTAAGCAGTAGATGACGACCTTAAATCTACAGAAGAAGAAAACACAGGGATATAAATAAATTACCAGCCTTGTTTTCAGAAAGCAACTGATTCATCCATAAAAGAAGATTGAGAAGTTGGAGATTTGACACCAGAAAGTACAGGGAATGTGGCTTTAATTGGCAAGCTGGGTTCATTATGAGACTGTACACCATTAAATATGGAGGGGAATGAGATGCAGGCCTGCTGTGTTGCACGAATCCAGAGCTTATCATTCATAAGAATTTCCAGTGTGAGTGACAGGTTTAGTTTAATGTAAATGGTACCTCTAGGTAAGTGTATCCTCGTGCAGGCACCAGCAAGGAGGAAATCTGAGACTGGCACACTTAACTGAAGAACAACACTTCATTGGGAGTAGCTTAATGCAAATGAAAATCTGGTGGCTACATGGATTAAGTAGAGGCTGCTTTTAATGAGACAAGGCAATGGCTCTATAATGTGAGTCACCCACAAGGGACCACACTCTTCCCAGCCTTGTTTTGAAAGAGACTGACTGTGTGCAGTATACACAAATCATCGATGCCCACCAAATCCTAAATATCTCCCAAACAATCCATTTTGGAAACGCAAGTCTAGAAATCAGGTGTCAATCAAAAGCTACCTGCTCCAAATGACACCATTAGAATAACAGCTTAGAGCAACTTTTGATGTGACCTCTCAAAATATAAAGAAACTGAATGAATTCAATTGTAATTGCTTCTGAGATACTGTAGACAAAGACCTGAGGCAGAGTGCTAGAGTCCCATCCACACCTACACAAGATACAAACTTGGCAGGTTACTTTCCTCAGCCGGTAAGCTGGGGAGAAAGCTAGTGGCCTTTCTTTAGAAGATTTGAAGGAAAATTAACTGGACAGTACATCAAAAGCACTAATCAGAGTTTTGTTACAATGTTGCTGTTCAAGAAATGCTAGGTGTCTTATGGTCCTTGGTTTTCTAAAGAGCATTTGGGTCTACATGCATGCAGTGGTGAGGGATGTAGACTTCCAGAGACCATTGCATCCTAAGAACTCTGATCTAATGAGTGGACTGGCCATTTATACTAGATGACATTGTTGGGAGGTAGTAACAGACCGGAGGCTAGATCCCGCTGAAGGAAGCAAAGCACTAGGGTCCTGACTGTGGGGCTGCATCTTACCCTGGCCCCTTACTGTGTGCCCTTTTCTCTGCTTGCTGTCCATCATGCCATGAGCTGTCCTTCTCTGTCTGGTCCTCCCCTTTATGGTGCACTGACACCTCGGATACTGAGAGACAAAGCTCTCCTCTTCTCACAGCTACACAGAAGCAACCGGTGCAACAAGAGAAGGCGAGTGTGCACTCACACCCAGGTACTCATGCATACGTAGATCATGTGCACCTCCAAACCCAGGATACCCCAAAATGCTCAGGAGAAAGCAAGCAAAGAGGGCCAACTAAGACAAATAAGCTTGCCATCATGCTGGACTTGATGGCTCCTCAATCTTCCTCAGTGTGTATGTAACAGAGCATTTCTTTCAATAAGGTATTTTAAAGAACAGAGTTTTGTTTTTCTATCTTAAATTGCAGGGATGTATGTCAAGTCAATGTAAATTACATGATCTCCTTGGTAACTGCCACTGGGTTTAGCCCTCATGTTCAAGACCATCAAATCAAGGAATACAGAGGTCACGCTCCACACCCAGTGCTGTCTCAGATGCTGTAATCTGGAGTCTGTCTGTAGGTTTGTCTGTTGGTTGGCTTCTCTTTCTACTACTCAGAAAATATTAAGATGAGTATGTCTGATAACCTGAGAACTCAGCTCCAAGTAGTTATCCCTGAACAAGAATTTTAACCATAACCATACCTACTCTAATCTGGTTTTTGATATTTAGTGCCATTAGGTCTCATCTTTTGTATTAATAGTTTTCACTTATAGTATTTAAAAGAGCTTTCTTATCTCTGAAATGTTATATGGCTATTGTTCTTCAGCTAAAATCCAGTATAGCAGTTCTGGAATGGCTTAAGGACATACAATGAGAGGTCAACAATACACACACACACACACACACACACACACACACACACACACCAGACAAGGCAATTCTTTTTTTAAAAAAAATTAGATTTATTTCCAGAGATTTGAGCTTCTGGCAGGGTACTACTGCCACTGGGATTTCACAGTTAATGATCATAAATTTTGAAGAAAAATGAAGCAATGCAGGAGGGTAGCGCAGCGCAGGAGCTCACAGGAAAGGGCTCATGGTCCACCTGGGGAACCTTCTGTCAGAATGGCACATCGCCTCAGAAGCAACATCATATTGCAAGTGAGAGACTTTTCACAGAAATTTAATGTGCAAAAAGCTCCCTCAGAGACCCTGAAAACCAGCCGTGTGGAAGGGACAGCTTGCAGGAGTGAAGGACATTTGTGTGTTCTGGATTTCAGAATTTTAGGTCAAGGAAGATGATATTAAAATCAATGCAAGAACCACATCGAGCCCTTCTTTAGCCCCTAATGTCAATCTTCACAATTTGTGAATGTCTGAGGAAAAAAGTCTGTCTCTTTGTGCCACAAACCACAGCAAAGTTGTACTGTGTTGTTTTAGTTTTCAATTGTTTTGTACATTCAGACAGTAATAATGGCCAACCTAGAAAAGCTGCTCGATAGCAGCCATATCTGAATTGTAAGGGTTTCTTTTCTCTTTCTCAGTCACTGTTGAGATCCACCGGCTTACCCACTACAGCCTCAGGCCCTTTATCAATCTGTTTCCAAAGTGAAAAGGGCCCTGACCCGCTCCACATTCTGGATGGACTAAAACTAACAGACCCTCCCATCTTTTCTTAGTCCTTCAACTGCCTCAACTATGCAAACTGAAAAGTCACAACTGTCTTTGAAAGCCATTTTGTCACTGTCTTCGGCTGCACCTGGACTAGCGACCCTTGTGCCTGATCCACGGGCACCATGTTCTGTTCATCATGGATGTGAAGAAATTTGCTCCAGGTGTCAACTCTGAGATTCTGATTACAAGGTTGATAGAGCATGTATCCCATCAACACTAAGGCTAAACACCCTTTTCTTTAGACATAGTCTGATGTACACCAAAAAGCCATGAAATCTCGACCCGAAGTACACAAGTAACGACTCTTACACAAGTAATGGTTGAGTCTTTTTTTAAAAACAGCTTCTTTCCTTCCTCAGAGTGAATCACAGTTATTTCAAAGAGAATTTGTCAAGTGGCCCCATAACTATTTTTGTTTGGCGCCTGTACTTGGCTACTCTCATTTTCTGTCTAGGCTGTGTTTCTTAGGTGAACATGTCTTTTTAAAAAGTGTCGTGATCTATAGAAATAACAAGAGACTTTATGCCCACTTACATAACAGCTCCCTGCCTCCGTTAGCCAGCAATGTGCCTTTGAGAACGCAACTTCATGTCATGGCCTCAATTTTCCCTCTGTAACAAGAAGAGGAAAGAGGTCCTTACAGGGTCTTGGAGACGATATTAAAAAAGTGAAGTGATCAATCCTGTGTACTTTTTATGTAATTGAATTTAAGTTGATACATACATGTCCCTAGTCTGCTGAGAGACCCAAGCTTCTTCAGTTTGATGACCAATATCCAGCAACTTCCTCAGGGTCTGCCTGGTTTCTGAGAGACTGTATAGAGTCATAGTCAGGGTACAGACCAATGGAGTTAAAAGGAAGTGGAGTACCCAGCCTGGGCTGTCTGGAAAGGCCCATTCCCGGTGCTTTTGTGTGTAATTAATTGGGTCCGTTAGGTCCCTGCTAACTCCCCCAGCACTGTTCATTCAGGATTCCTTGCGATATTCCTCTCTGAATGCTCCAGGGTCCCTGTCACTAAATCTGTGGAATCCACAGAAGTGAGACAACCCATGGCTTTGCACCAAACTTCTGCTTCCTGCTGACTTCATTTTTTTTTTTTTTTACTGAGAGGCCAAATCTTTTTAAAATTCAGACTCCCTTTTAGAGAACCTGACCTAAGTTTGAACTCAGGTAAAGTAACAGGCCGGTACCTAGCATTAGTTTCCAAGTTACACTCATACCCACTCCCCACCCCCAAAACAAAACCGAGTCTGGCTGCTGTCTCCAGGTTACACCCCCAACAAGGCCATTGTCTCCAGGTTATTACTCCAACAGACATGCACCCCTAGGTTACAAGCCCACCCCCTTGCCTAACGACCACCAATGCAGAGGGAAACAAATTAAGTTTCTGATATGACTCCCAGCACCAGCCAATTAAGTTAAAGGCCATGGTAGCTCTCCAATTAGATGCTTAAACACACCACTACCACCACCCCTCTGCGCTGTAGTGTTCTATAAAGCCTTGCCCCCATAGATATTCTAGGCTGCTCTCGACACCAAAAACTGTCCTGCATGATGGCAGTGTGCTGAGGGACCTGAGCGAGCTTGAATAAAAAGACCCTACTGTGATTGCATTGGATTGGCTCCTGTCTGGGTTTTTTTTTTTTTTGGTTGTTTCGGGAGGTAAATTTTTGAGTCTAATTGGGCAGTAATAGATTGCTTTAAACAATAGTCTTGTTTTTGGGGGGGGGGAGTGGCGGGGGAAATCACTAACACTTCCCTGGCACTACATCACCCTCATATTGTGATGAGCAGTGGAGATCCTCAGAGCTCCTCAGATCCAAGACAGTAGACCTTTCTCACAGTTCACTCATCATGAAGTGCCACCATCCTGGTCTTCGCCTGAATGTGGAGCCCTGGATCCTCTCTGCAAATGGACCCTCCTCAGTATAATGACAGCACCTACTCTTTCCTAGCTTCCCCTGAGACTTCCATCTCCCTTGCCTCATCCACTCCCCCTCCCCCTATTCTAATAAGCCTTAAATAATGTCAGACATGAGAAACATATCTGATTCATTTTTTAATTTTCTAAGTTACTTCTCAAAGCTTAGGAATCTAAAATTCTAGGTCCTTCTCCTCTTCCCCTATAACATTTGTTAATGTTTATGATGTCACCACCCAAACGAAGGAAGAATCCTGAGAAAATTGAAAGTGCTCTGAGAGAAAGTATTTCAGAATTCTACTTTTCTCCTGATTCTTTAAAATAATGTAATAACAACCTTAATAACAAGGCTGAGCTGCTGTTGACTGCTCTTCAAAGATTCTATCGAGATTATGACGGTGGGTCTTCACATAAAGTAAGAAAATGAAAAGTAAAATATGGAGTTCTACTATTAGAAAAGTCTTAAGGATAACTAATTCATGCTTTGTTTCCAAGCTTTTCCCACAAAGAACCCCTTAAAATTCTCTTTGTTTGTGGTAGCATTTTGATTTGAATGGTAATATGTACTGTCTATACATGACTTTTCTTTCTTTCTTTTCTTTCTTTCGTTGTTGTTGTTGTTGTTGTTGTTGTTGTTGTTGTTGTTGTTAATAAATCTGGAGATCAGGGGAGACTGGAACTGCCAGTGCCACACATGAGAGATGATGCTGGTTGAAGTGTGCTCCTAGTCAGACTGAGAAAATGGCTTCCATTCTGTCACACCTTGTGTGACCCCCTCAACCCACCCATTGTGCAACCCTATGCTCTCTCACAGAAGACCCTGAGCAACATCCAGGACTCTTCCTGCTCCTTTTGTACTATGTGGCCTTCCCTCTGGAGTCCTTAAGCCTTTCTATACCCCCTTGGCTCGGTTCCCAACCCCTATCTCTCCTGCCTTGTTTTGGGGTGACTGTCATTAAAAGCAGGGACATCTACCCTCCTGACCCATAATCTTCCTGCCATGAACCATGTTCTTCCTCTACCAAGGTCAGTTATCATTCTTAATCCAGATAATTGATTAAGCTGATACTCTTCTAGCAGGCAGCAGGCAAACCTCAGAACAATTCACTTATTTAATAGCATCCTGATTGTGATGTGCTGATTTCTAACTCCACCGCATGTCTGATCTCATTGTATTTCTCAAGAATTCTCTTGCACTGGTTTTCTGCCTATCAAACACTCGTCACGGCAATTTTTGTGTCTCCTTTAACAGAGAAACCCCCTTCCAAAGCACGGCTGTACAGCTGATGTCACTCGCCTGGCTTCCAGCAGGAGGACTCCTGATATTGTAGAAAGAGACATGACTTTCTAAAGTAAAATAAATCTGAGCTCATATTCAAAATTCACCGCAGCTGGTTCAGTGATCACCACTAGCTATTTGGCCGCTCGGAACTCACATTTCTTTATCTACAGATGATTGATAATATTATCAACTGCGCAGTGTTGTTTTGAGGATTTAAGAACCACATCTGTTCTGGCCCCTGGGCTGCCTGTCATCCATAATGAAGACAGTGCCATGCTTTGGGAATTAGCTGTTTATTGCAAGATGTAGAATGGGAAGCATACCAAGTCCTCTATCCTAATCCCGGATCGGCTTGAATTAGCCTGGTAGCGTGGATGAATGTCTTCTGTTAGAGAAGTGGGTGGTGGTAAGATGTTATTTTTCATATTCCTTATATCTCCTTCCATGTGTAGGGTGTGGGAGGCCTCTTGACTCCCTCCCACTTGCTCACTTACTCTTGACCATGGATGTGAAAGCCAATTTGGCTTTTGTATCCCTTGCGGTGGTGGTGATGGTGGTGGTGGTGGTGTGGTCCTACTCTGTTCCCTAATGTATAGATCCCTCCCCCTCCAAAAGCCCAGAGTGAGATATATACCTGCATGAGCTGACCTGCACACTCTTCATGCTACCCCAGTTTCTGTTAGTTCATATAAGCAAAGACATATCATATTTGCCTTTCTGGATTCTGGTTTACCTCATTCAGGCTAGATTTTTTTTTTCTAGTTCCATCTATTTACCTGCAAATTTCATTTTTTTTTAATGGCTGAGTAACAGTCTATTGTGTTAATGTACCACATTTTGTTATTCACTCATCTGTTGAGGGGAACCTAAGTAGTTCCCAGTTTCTGGCTGTTATAAATAGAACAGAACTGAACACGGTTAAGCAAGTGTCTCTGTGATAGGATGAAGCATCTTTTGGGTACATGGCCAAATGTGATGTAGCTGGATCTTGGGATAGATACTTTGCCTCTTCCTGAGGAACCACCACTGATTTTCATAGTGACTGTACAAGTTTGCACTCCCACCAGCAAAGGAGGAGGGCTCCCTTGCTCCACATGGTCACCAGCATGAGCTGTCTCTTGTGGTTTTTTGATTTTAGCCATTCTGACGGGAGTAAGATGGAATCTCAGGCTCATTTTGATTTGCATTTCTGGATGCCTAGGGATGTTGAACATTTCCTTAAGTGTTTCTCAGCCATTTGAGTTTCCTCTTGAGAGATCTCTGTTTAGATATGTAACCCATTTTTTAATTGAGTTCATTATTTCCTTGATATCTAGTTTTTGGAGATCTTTCTGAATTTTGGAAAGCAGTCCTCTATCATGTGTAGAGTTCAGAAAAATCTTATCCAATTCGGTAGGCTGCTGCTTTGTGTGAATTCAGTGTCCTTTGCTGGAAGCTTTTCAGTTTCATGGTCTTGTTTATTAATTATTGATCGAAGTGTCTGTGATGACAATGTTCTGTTCAGAGCCCTTTCCTGTGCCAGTGAGCTCAAGACTATCTCCACTTTGTCTTCTGTTGGGTTCAGTGTATCTGGTATTATGTTGAAGTCTTTGATCCAAGTATGGATTTTACATGCAGCTGTCCTATTTGATCAGCACCAATTGCTCTTTTTTCTAATGTATATTTCTAGTTTCTTTATCAAAATCAGGTGCCCATAGGTGTGTGGATTTATTTCTGGGTCTTTCATTTGATTCTGTTGATCAAAAAGTCTGTTTTGTGCTGATGCCATGCTGTTTTTATTATAGCTTTGGAGTACAACTTGAGCTCAGGAGTGGTGAGACCTTAAACAGTTCTTTTATTGTTCAGGATTATTTCAGCTAGCCTGGGTTGTTTTGTTTTGTTTGTGTATGAAGTTGAATATTATCCTTTCAATATTTGTGAAGAATTGTGTTGGAATTTTGATGAGGATTGCATTGACTCCATAGTACGCTTTTAGAAGAATGACTATTTTTATTATATGAGTTCTATTTATCCATGAGCATGGGAGATCTTTTCATCTTCTGATATCTTCTTCAGTTTCTTTCTTCAGTGTCTTAAAGTTTTTACTGTATAAGTCTTTCATTTGCCAGATTAGGGTTAACCTAAAATATTTTATTTTACTTGAATCTATTGTGAAAGATGCTGTTTCCATGATTTCTTTTTCATTTTGTTATGTGTATATAAGGTTGTTGTTAGTGGTGGTGGTGGTGGTGGTGGTGGTGTGTGTGTGTGCACGTGCACATGCATACGTGTTTATATGTGTATTAATTTCGAATCCTAATACTTTGTTGAGAGTATTTATCAGCTGTAGACTTTTCCTGGGTGACATGGAAGTTTCTGGATCTGTCAGGTAATGGAGACTCACCTCAGGAGGTGTTTTGCTGATGCAGAGTCCTGTGATATTTTGCTAAGGAAAGACCTGTGGGAGAACACATGATGTTTGGAGAGAATATAAACAGGACTCAACAGACAGTGACAGCGTGCTTGCATAGCTCCCTTTGCAATGATCTTCGCTCCCTTGAAAGAGTCACACCAGCTTCTTCTGGCATCCCAGCCTGTCCTAGTTGCTTCTGCTGGCTCCAGCAGATTAGGGGGAGGCCTGGCTGTTTCTGCTGCATTGTGCCACTGCTGCCAATTTATGTTTGGTATCCTGACACTACTGAACTGGACTGTTAGTATCCTGATGAACATAGATTGAAATCACCCCCCAAAGAACTACTTCTAAACAGGTCCACACCCCCTTGTCCTATTTACCATCTTTTCTCTCTTACCTTTGGATGGTGAACTGAAAGAGAATGTTGAAGCATTTGAGAACTTGATTTAAAAGTAGGTTTTGAAAAATCTAAGCCTACATCTGGGTTTTCTTTGTAATCATGTATATACATGTGTGTCTGTGTGTGGGTATGTGCACAAGAGTGTTGGTACTCACAAAGACTTGAAGAGGGCATCAAATCCCCTGGAGCTGGAGTTAACAGGTAATTACAAATTGACTGCTAGGAACAAAACTTAGAGGTCCTCTGAAAAAAGCAACACTTATTCTTTAACTGCTAAGACATCACTTAACCCTCCGGGATATGTATAGTAGGTTGATTAAACCTCCTCCTCCAACATTTCTCAATTTATGATGAACATATACAAATCCTTTCTTACAGCTTTTTGAAATATACAGTATATTCCACTGTGCAACAGTACACAGGGGCCACTCAGTCCCATCTCACTCTAACTTGCTACCCACTGATAAATCTCTCCTGCTTCCCTTGTCTCCTTACTCTTCCAGCTCAGCCTCTCAACCCCTATGAGATCAACACCTTCCATGTCAAATATAAACACAGTTTAGTGGTGCGTCTCCTCCGTGCCCAGTTTCCTTCACTTGACAGAAGACTCTCTAACCTCATCCATGTTGACACAAATGGCAACATATTATTGGTTTGGGTCTGAATTGTATTCCATATATCCATGTACCATATTATCTTTGGTATTACATGTGTATATGGAACATATTGTCTTTGCTGATGTCCATTTTGGTTGTTTCTATTTTTTAATTCTTGACAATAGTTTGCCAATGAACATGGAGTACAGGATTTCTTCTAAGGGTCAGATATGTTGACCATCGTCTTCGAGTCTCCTTTGAGAAATGTCCTTAAGTTAATTGCCCAGTTTTTAAAAATCAAGTTGTTCCTCTTTTTCCCTTTTGCTATTGAAATTTTGTACAGCTCTTCCTACTTCCTGGCTATTGCGCCATCACCAGATGTTTGGTTTGCTTTCTCTCACCATGTAGACTGTCTGTTCACTTAGTTAGCTTTTTCCTTTTCAGTACACAAACATTTTAGTTTTAGCTTGACACAGTCCTTGTCTGCTTTTCATTTTGTCTCCTGTCCTTGTGTATCTTATCCAAAAAAATTCACACCCATTCTAATTCCCTCAGCTGTTTCCCGTATGTATTTTCCTCCAGTAGTTCAACAGTTTCAACTATTAGATGTAGGTGTTTGAGTTATTTGGAGTTGTTATTTGTAGCTGTCAAGAGATGTGTCTTTAATTTCATTCTTTGTATATGCTGGATAGCCAGTATTCGCAGGGCCTTTTATTGAAAAGACAATCCTTTCTCCATTGTAAGTCCTTGCACTTTTGTCAAAAATCTTGACTCCATGGTTTATGTGTAGGCTCTCTGCTCTAGCTCATGGATGCATATTTGTCTTTCTGCCAATACCACATGGACTCGACAGCTACAACTTTGTTGTTTTCTGCTCTACATGGTTTGGGCTATTTAGGTGTTTTGTGACTGTGCACAAATTTTATGAATTTTTTATAGCTCTATGAAAAAACGTTATTGGCATTTTGATAGGGACTGAGTTGATTCGGCTAGGCAACCATTCCACCACCAAGCTCCATGCCCAGCTTTCATTAAACTTGTAGACTGCTTTGGGTAGTAAGGTTGTTTTATGAATATAGATTCTCCCACATTGTAAACACAGGATGTCTTTTCATTTGTTTGTTTCCTCATCTGTTTCTTTTACTAATATCTTCCATTTCCATAAGGACTTTCATCTCATTGGGTAATTTATCCCTAAGTGGTCTTGTGACTGTTGCAACTGAAATTACTCTCTTGATTTCTCTTTCAGATACATCAGTGATACACCACTGATATTTTTATCACCACTGGTATTTTTTAAGATGAATTTTATATTCTGAAACTTGGCTGACTTTATTACTTCTGTCAGATTTCTTTTGAACCTTTGAGGTTGTCACTATACAATTATGTCATCTGCTCACTACCAGACTTCCACTTTTCTAGTTTGAGTGCTTCCCTATGGTCTGGCTAGGAATTTCAGCACAATACTGAAGAAAAGTCTCCCCAGCCCCTCTTTAAAGCACCCTTTCCTTGTTACAGACAGAAGGAAATTTTCCATCTTTTTTCCACTCAGTATGGTGTGAGCTATGGAGCACTTAATGAAATCTTAAGTTAAATTCTATACCTAATTTGTTCAGAGTTTACATCATGAAAGGATGTTGAATTTAATCAAATGCTTTTCTAGCATGTATTTTGGTGCTTATTGTAATTTTTATCAGTCTGCTGGTGTGTTGTATCACACTTACTGGTTTGCATATGCAAAACATTAGTTAAGCTATTCTAGTCGCCTGCTTGGTCACAGTGAATAATCTTCTCACCAAGTTGTTGGATTTAGTCTTTGGTGCTCTCCTGAGGATTTGTATATCTATTCCCATTCAGGATGTTGATATGTTGAATTCTTTTCTTGCATTGTTGTTTGATTTTGGTTTCTGGGTAATGTCAACTCTATAGAAATATTGGAAGAATTCCATCCTCTTAAGTTTTTTAGAATAACTCAAGAAGAATTAATATTAATTCTTTACAAATTTTATAGCATTTGGCAATGAAGTCATCTGGTTCTGGGCTTTGCTTTGATGTAAATTGTCTTTATTATGGTTTCAATCTTCTTACTATTGATCTGTACAATTTTTTTTTTATGATTCAGTCTTTCTAATACTATTTCTGGGATGGATAATTGGAAAATACTGTGTCTGGTACCCAAGATTTCTGTTGGATATATCTCAATTGTTTTGAGGAAAGGAAGGATGCTTCTGAGTCTCTTTCAGATAGTTCTTCTCTTCCCAAAGCTATGTGTGAGCTATTTCTAGATTTAAAATGTCCATCTGCTTCACCCCAGATTCTAATTCATAACCCATTCTATTGCCACATTCTCCCTATGGGATCTGCTCTTAACGGTGTATTTATCTGAGGGATAAACAGAGATATAGGGAAACAAGATAGGCTACAGTATCAGAACCCTGGGTATGAACCTGACCATGAAATAATAGTCATTCTTCCTTGAGTATATCAGCTAAATTCTCAGTTTAAATTATTTCCATATAAAAACATCATAGTGACAAATCAATTTCAACTTCAATGGCATATACATTGGAATTTTTGATTCAGCAGTGTAGCAGGAAACCTAAACTAACAGTAATCTAGATGACACATGCATCTTAAGTCTCACATAGGTGTCTAGGTAGACATTCCAAGAGGAGCTTCTTCTTACTGCTCTATAATCATCAGTATGTGGTTTTGCTTCTTAATGTAAGTGAGTTTCAACTGCCCCCACACTCACAATATATCTACCTTCCAGTTACTGGTAGGAAGGAAGAACCAGGGAAAGAAGTGACACTATTTATAGAGTTAGCATTCAAAAGCCAAAAGCAAGCGAGTAGGACTAGAGAAAATGGTCAAGAACCCCCATGAATTCTTTCGTGCACAACTGAAATGAGAAAAATGGCAGAACTTACAAATCACCTTTTTCCTAACTCTGGAAATGAGCCAACGGCTTGCACAATCCTGGAAACATCTAATTGGAAGAGGAAACAACATCCCAAGAAGAGCGATAAGCTTCCTGGTGTTTCAATTCACTCCAGCCTCATCTCCTTGTCTTCAACTCCACAGTACCATTAAAAACTAATAACTTTTGTTTGAGATGAAAACTAGGAACTTGGCAGCTACAGAAGGGAAGAAAATAGAGCTATGGCTGCTTTGAAGTCCTGTTTTAATAGAATCATTATTACTTGACTTGCCTTGTGGTGCTCTAGAAGGTTCTTTGTGAAAAGCTGTCTGTATTTGATTTGACTCATATGGATACATCCAGGTGGAGAAAGAAACACGTTTTCTTCTAGGCTCTTTGATTGAAAGTAATTATAGGCAATTATTTCCCTCATAGCAATCTCAGACTCTGGATAACAATTATATCAATCAGCAGACTAACCAAGAAAATCAACAGGGAATTGGGGAATAAGATGTCAGTGGAGGCTTTGAAAATCTCTGACATCTTTCTAGGAATATAGAAAGCCACTTGCATGTTGTCTTAGTTTGATAAATGGGATCATATAAAACTAAAACAGTGTGTGTGTGTGTCTGTGTGTGTGTGTGTGTGTGTGTGTGTGTGTGTGTTTCTTATTTTATGAAGCACTGAGTTTAATCCTGGCTGTCTTTGTGACCATGGATTTGGGCATATCCCCTGGAGCCTGAATGTTCACCAGTGAGTACACAACAGAAAGGAATGATTTCTCATCTCCCAGAATCCATCAGTTGCTACCCATCCAGCAGGGAGAGATAGGACCTCCTCACCCCTTCCTTCATCCATGTCTGACTATTTTGGGCCAATTCTTGTGCAGACCCAGTGCAAGCAACCATAGATGTTGTTATTTTGTTGTTATCTCTATGGCTGTGCCCTGCTCATAAGGTGGAGTTTTGCCACCCTATTTCCTATCTTCTAGTTTATAAATATTGTCACCCCTCTTCTGCAACTTTCCTTGAGCCTTAAGAGGAAGTGGTTTTGTTCAGGGCCAACTATTTAATTGTGAGTTATTCTCAACACCTTGAGCAGTCATGAGTCTCTCTGTATTCACTGTTGTTCACTGGAAAGAGAGGCTTCTCTGATTATGGCCCAAGGGCAGCCTCTGACTATGAATGTAAGCATAGATATTTAAAAGGTAGTTTAACGGTCAATTTATCTAGACAGCAATAGTAGTAGGTTCACCTCCTTGACCATATGACATCTTCAGACTTAGTTTTTGATTTACAGTATCAGGCATGGATTCTCTCCTGTGGAGTGGGCCTCAATTGCAAAGAACAGTTGGCTACTCCTATAATGGTTACACCACTATTACACACATGTGCTCCCATTTTTACTACCAGGTTAGTACTAGAGTTTGCAGGGTTCACAGCTGGATAAGACTGCTTTTTCTCCTCTATCAGCTTAAATGCTACCTCCTGGTACTATGAAAGCTACCCCAACAGAGAGAAAGCTTCCAGTTTAGTTGTGATTCATCTCCTTTATATCTTGAAATCAAAATATATGGTATCTTCAGCCATAAGAGGACCTCATCAACTATTTCTGGTGAGCAACTAAGAAAAAGGGGAGAAGTGTGTATTATTTGGGGATCGGGAATTCTGACGCCTTCCCAACTAATGACTTTTTAAAAGGTATTCCACACCTGGCACTGGGGTTTTTGTTTAATATCCCACAACTTCTAGGAGCAGAATTTTCCACTCTTGTGTGATATGTTCTTTTAAGATCTCTTCTTCTCCTCCTTCTCCTCCTCCTCTTCCTTCTCCTCCTCCTCCTCCTCCTCCTCCTCCTCCTTCTTCTCCTCCTCCTC
>NC_034594.1:142278613-142290902 GCF_900095145.1 Mus pahari
CTCCTCCTCCTCCTCCTCCTCCTCCTCCTCCTTCTTCTCCACCACCACTACCATCACCACCACCACCACCATTGTATTTTCAATTGGAATATAGAATTGTAGGTCTCTATATGGCTTTTTCATAATCTTTTGATTTAGTTGTTTCTCCCACCCTCTTCTCCCCATAATCCTCAACCCCTTCTTGCTTAAACTTTCTCACTCTAGTATTTCTCATATCTACTTTCACATTACCTATGTCCTGCTGTCCTCCCTTCCTTAAGGTAACCTGATTTACAGTATCAGGCATGGATTCTCTCCTCTGGAGCAAGCCTCAATTGCAAAGAGCAGTTGGCTACTCCTATAATGGTTACACCACTATTACATACATGTGCCCCCCATTTGTGTTTCCTGGCTTCTACAGGTACTCCAAACTGAACACACTCAATTAAAAAAGTCAAAGCTAGGATCCACATATGAGGGAAAGTGTGTGGCATTTATTTTTTAGTGCCTGGAAACACTCACTTAATACACTTTTTTCAGTTTCATCAATTTATTCTCAAAATTTATCATTTCATTTTCTTTATAGATGAATGGCACTCCATTTGCATATGTGGTACATTTTCATTATCCATTCATCGGTCACTTGACATCCAGACTAATGTTATTTATTAGCTATTGTGACTAGGGCTGCAGTGAACATGGAAGATGAAGTAACTCTATAGCAGGAAACAGAGTCCCTGGGATGTGTGCCTGGGGGGCTAGAGCCAGGTCCTACGCTGGTTCTCTTTCTACCTTGTTGAGGGGTCTGCACACTGATTTCCACAAGGGCTATACCAGTTTAAAATCCCATACATCAAGTTGTAATTGTTCCTCTTTCCTCACATCTCCAGTATTTGCTGTCATTTGATTTCCTCCATGATAGGCATTCTGGCTGGAGTTCTTAACGGAGTTTTGATTTGCATTTGCCTGAGAGTTACTGATATTGAACAATTTTAAAATGTTTATTAAACAAATTAAAACCAAGATATTCTTTAAAGAAAAATGTTATTACTAGAAACAAAGCAGATTTGATAGTTTTTGTTCCTGTCACAAGGATATTTTCTTTCAAGACCACCTCACAACCTCTCCTATCCTGATCCAGCAGGATCTAGTTATTCCATGGGTATGAGGGGGATCAAGCCTAAAGTGGAATGGGCGAGAGAGAAAGAGAGGGAGACCATGCAGCAGCTTTGTCGTGGTCTGTTTAATGAAGAAAAAGGCTTTAGTTTTATAGCATACAGAGAGGAGTTATGGAGTGATCAAAAGAGGCAGAGTGAAGGACAAAAAGGGGAATGCTGATTACAGGTTTGAAACTTTCAGTGATTTATCTCAGAGCCTTGGCGTCACTGCTCCAGAACGCTGGGTGGCTTATCTCGAAGTTCGGGTCCTCCTTTACAGCTCAAGTGGCAGCTTGCAGCAACTCCGGAATGCTGGATACTCCTCAATAGCCCCAGATGTTTGTTTAGGGCCAGAATCTGCTGATTCCCACGAACAGCCTTGAGGGGAAAGGGGGTGACTCGGCTCTCAATATGGCTCTCAGACGTAGACTCTAAAAGGTCTGGTTTTTCTCAGGCTGGTCCCCAACACTCTCCCACACTAACTTGGTGCCCTACAAGTCAATTCAATTCCATACTGACTACCTAGGTTCAGACTCAACAGGTTAAGAGCTCAGACACACCTTCATCCCAGATGCCACTGCAAGTATAAGATCCCTCAGTTAACCAAATTTCCTTCTAAACAGGCTATAAATGAGATTTTCCTATAATAGCCACTCTCCAGTTTCAACAGTTTTCAGGGTAAAAAAAAATCACAGAAAGACGGAGTTCTAAACCATCAGATCAGAAGGCAAACAAAATGGAGAAAGGGTGGCACAGATTCCCTATGCACTCTGAGCACAACACTGTCCTAGCCCTGTGGTACAGTCCATCTTTAGAGTTTTTATGGAATTCTCAGTCCACGGGCATGATCAATTAAGTCACTGGCCATTGGTGATCAGCAGACCTCCCCCCTGCCTGGGTTTGCGGTATGTGGCTGAAATCTCTGCTTCTAATCAGCACTTGGCTTTTCTAAAATCCAATCCCCATTCCAAAACTAAGAGCCCGACTGTAGGAGTCACCTCATGGGATGGCCATTCCTTGTTGCCAACTTAACTGTATCTGGAATGAACTACAATCCAGAAATGGGGAGCTCACCTGTGATCCAGATCTTGAGGATGGAAGGCACAGGTTTCTGACCTAGATCTTAACACAGAGATCTTAAGGCATAGTGGCCATGAGAAGCTTAGGCCCAGGCAAACTAGTACATACCTTTAATTCCAAGAGATTGATAACATTCATTTATACCACAAGAACACCTTTTATCAAGAGATAATATGTGCCCAAAAGTTCCTAAAAATAAATCCAAAATGCAGAGCAAAGTTTGCCAGAACCAATAGGTAAAATAGAGGACTGCACACAATAGAACTATAACTATTTAACAGCGATAACCAGGCAGAAGACCAACAGAGAAGTAGGTTTTGACATCTATGTAAACCAGCAAGACTAGTGCACATCCATAAAGCCAATAGCTCCTCCCAATAGCAACAGAACATGTGACCTTCTCAGATGTATGCAGAACATCATCCAGACTGGTCGTGAATTAGTTAGTCCATGAAACAAAAGTTTTAAACATTATAAAGGAATTTAAATCAAATAAGGCATAGTCTCCAGATGTAAGTTTGGGGGACTCATGAGAGGTGAAAATGAAACAACATACAGCTAATTAACTAGTGGATCACTGTGGTGGTTTGAATAAAAATGGCCCTTGTGGGCTCATAGGGAGCAGCACTATTAGCAGGTGTGGCCTTGTTAGAGTGGGTGTGGCTTTGTTGGAGTGGGTGTGACCTTGTTTGAGGAAACGTGCCATTGAGGGTAGGTTTGGGGGTTTCAGATGTTTCAGCCAGGCCCAACATGTCACCCTCTCTTCCTGATACCTGAGAATCCAAATGTAAAACTCTCAGCCCCTCTGCAGAACCATGTTTGCCTGTTCTCTGCCACGCTTCCCACCATGACAATTATGGACTAAACCCTTGAGCTGTAAGCCAGCCCCAGTGAAGTGTTTCCTTTATAACAGTTGCCAGCACATATGTAGCAGAGGACCATCTGCCTTGTCTAGCCCCAGTGGGAGAGGATGTGCTTAATCTTGTAGAGACTTGATGCTCCAGGGAAGTGGGATGTCCTGGGCACCCTCTCAGAGGCGAAAGGGAGGGGTATAGCGTGAAGAACTCTAGGAGGGGGTACCTGGAGGAGGGCAACATTTGGGATGTAAATAAATAAAATAATTAATTTTTTTTTAAAAAAGAAGAAGTCTTGTCCTGGTCATAGTTTCTCTTCACAGCAAATAGAAATCCTAAGACAAAAGAAATTGCAAGACAATCTTCAGAGACTGCACACATCGTTTTCTCCTGCGTGCATCTCAGCATTGATGTGTACAGCCACAACTCTGGTGTGTAGAGGTGCCATTAATCTGAAAAGCTATCCAAACAATGTAGTTTACGTTACTGTGAGGAAACATAAAGCAATATAAATGGGAAAATACAGATCAATCAACCTCTGCCACACAGGATTTTGTGGGGGACCAAATACAATAATATGTAGTGAGACCTTTGTCACTTATAATGCATTATACAAAGATGAGTCACTGCTGTTGCTCATCTGTTCAGGTTGGTAGACGTTCCATCTAGATCCAAGGCTGACTCGACCTCTGATTGAACAAACTCTTAAAAAAAAAGAAAAGAAAAGAAAAGAAAAGAAAAGAAAGAAAAGTAGATCATTGTATTGAATTCAATATTAGTTAACCAACATTTCAACTTTAATTCACGCACAGGACTGTGTTTCTCCACAAGGCTGATATGAGTCTGGCTTTCTGGGAGCAGAAGTCCACAACAGTAGGCATTAACAAGTACAGAAGAACCCTCAGAGCATGTAGGTGTCCGCTCTCTTGCAGATGGCCTTGCCTGGACTGAACATATTTCCTCATTTTTCTCAAAGGTTTTAAGTAATGTCTTTTTATGTCGGGGAAAAAAAAAAGCGATGAATGAGACTGAATAAAAATCCTCAGCCTTGATTTATAAATGCAGGCAGAGCACACATGGTGACACACACCTATGATCTCAGCACTCAGGAAGCAGTAGAGTGAGTTCAAGGTCATCTTGGGCTATGTAGCAAGACCCTGCACAATCTCCATACGTTCAGGCAGAGATTCGAAGTTCGCAGAGTCTTATCTTAGACCTATGCTATCAGCGATATAATAGCCTTCTCCAAATCTGGCATATATGCAGCTCAGCTCTCAGAGGAAATAAGAAACAGCTTGTGTGACGTCAGAATATAAAACAATCCTATATATTGGAGAAAGAGTAAAATTTCAATGCTTTCACGTACTCCCCTCCAGGATTTCCCATCAAGATATCATTTTAAAACATAACATGGCTCAAAATAGCCTTGGCATTTGGCCCAGTTCATTCGCCACAACTGAGAAATTTCTTTGGCATTCCATTTTATTGTAAAATTTTATGTGCCTTCATAATATTTCTGTGTTTATCTTTATGATAAAATTGATTTTCTTCTCTTCCCCCTCACTTCCTCCCTCTCCCTAGCCCTCCATCCCTCTCCCTCCCTTCCCCTTCCTCCCACCCCCAGCACCCTACCCTCTGTGTGTGTGTGTGTGCGCGCGCGCGCGCGCGCGCGCGCGTGTGTTCCTACACCAGAGATAGGTATCTTCCTCCACCACTCTCCACCTTACTTATTGAGACAGAGTCTCTCTGGTCTGGCTAGGCTGGAAGGACAATGAACTCCAAGGATCCACTTGTCTCTGCTCCCCCGGTGCTGGGATTATAGAAGTTTAGATGAGTACCACAATGTCTCAAGATTTTGTAGGTGCTGGGGTTCAAACACAGGTCCTCCTATTTGCATGGCAGCCGCTTTACCAACTGAACCAACTTCCTCATCCCTTCCTTCCCATTTTTATAATAAAAAGTATTTTAAGTGACTTCATATAATGATGCTCTGAAGAGAATCCGCCTGTGTAACTTCCAGCCACAGCTTCATACCGCACTGTACTCCCCACTTAGAACTCTGGGATAGTGCCGTGAGAGATCCTTGCCTGATACAAAACCTTGTTTACAATTCTGGGGAAGCACGCCTGAAGATACTGGTATGGCCTGCTTCCCGGGGCTCTCTGCTGATTATCGGGGCTCTGCTTACCCAGTGTGTTCTTCTCACTGATGTATCATCCCCTGTGCTCGGCACTGCGCTGAGCACACTGGAGGTGTTCTACTGACATTTGTTGGATGACTAATACTGTCCAGGGATCTTGTTTATCAAATCCTTTGTTCCAAGAAATAAATAATGTATCCCAAAATAAAATATTGAACATGAACTATTGTTTATTGGGGTTTAAGGCTAGGCGTGTACATACAGCCATCTCATGATTTGGGGACATAAAAATGGGCAGGCAGTATGGTGCATTGACTGTGGGTGATCAGCTGCCTCAAGCTTGCTGACTTGCCTTTGCTTATGGCCCATAACCTGAAGTTCCATGCACGTTCAGGACTTAAAGATTCATCATCTGTGGCTGGCAAGATGTTCAGTGGGTAAAGTCACTTGCAGAATGCACAGTAGAAATAGAAAAGCAGACACTGAGAGTTATTCTCTCTCAGTTATTCTCTCTTTCTCTATCTTTCTCTATCTCTCTCCATATCTATCTATCTGTCTGTCTGTCTGTCTGTCTGTCTGTCTGTCTCTCTCTCTCTCTCTCTCTCTCTCTCCTCCTCCTCCTCCTCCTCCTCCTCCCCCCTCTCACACATGCACAGAGACAGAGAGAGACAGAGAGACAGAGATGGGGGAATAAATAAACTTTTCTAAAGTCAAGTTGAGAGGAGTAAGACCAGTAATTTTCTGAAATGAAGGCTCACTCCTGTCAGCCTCAACAGCTCTCCTCTCAGGAAGAAATCCTTCTGAAGGCCAGGAATACCAAAGGGAAGGACACTTTGTTTCTGTGAGACATCAAAAGGGTTATTGACATAGTTTGACTGAAATGCTGTGGCATTTGAATATCTGCCTAGGGCCTTCTTTTACCTCATTGCTCTGTGGATGCAACCCAGTTAGAAGCTACTAACTACATGTGTGGATCACAACCAGCTGAACTGAGTGTATCCTAACAAATATCTGTTCCAAATATAAAATAACAAACACACTAGATTTTGAAGACTTTGGAGGAGAAGAAAAACATAAAATAATCTCAATAATTCCGTGTTGATTGTATGTCAAAGTGAGAACATAGCCTTGGATTGATATGTCTGTCCACTCTCTTCTGAAAAGGGAAGTGGGCCCAATTAATGTCTAGAATTTCTGCATCTGTTAGAAGACAATGAGCCACTTTAGGTTAATCCTCCAACAAATGGCCTCTGAAAAGATTTTGAAGGGATCATAAGCAGATAAAGTCTTTGTAAATTGAATATATGTATAAGCATATAATCCAACCATCTAGCAGACATGCCACAGTGGCTGTTTGAGGGGGGAACAAAGAATTAATCCAAAAGGAAATAAACTAAGAATCTATATTTATTACTTTTTTCATTATTACAAAAAATACCTGAGAAATGCATTTTAACGGAAGAAGTGTAGTCTATGAGGCAGGGAAGATAGGGTGGCATGAGGCCACTGTTCATACTGTACATGCAGACAGGGCACGAGGCCCCTGTTCACACTGTACATGCAGTCAGGGCATGAGGCCACTTGTCACACTGTACATGCAGCAGGGCATGAGGCCCCTGTTCACACTGTATATGCAGCAGGGCATGAGGCCCCTGNATGCAGCAGGGCATGAGGCCCCTGTTCACACTGTATATGCAGCAGGGCATGAGGCCCCTGCTCACACTGTATATGCAGCATGGCATGAGGCCCCTGGTCACACTGTACATGCAGTCAGGGCATGAGGCCCCTGTTCACACTGTATATGCACTCAGAACTAGAGAAGAAATGAATGTTGGTGCTTAGTTGCTTTTCTCCTTTTATACATTTCTGGACCCAGCTTGTGGAATGGTGCCAAATGCATCCCAGATTCAATTAAACCGGCCCAAACACTTCTTCCCAGGCATGCCCAGAGACCTAGATGATTCTAGAACTGGCCAAGTTGGCAGTCAATACTAGCTGTCACAGGACCCTTGCATAATATGAAGATAGTAGTTTGTCATAAGCTAGGGTTGTCTAATTTCTGCATATGAAGTCCCCGAAATTAAAGATTATCATTTACAAAAAGTATTGGTCTGGATGGGCTCCCTGCTCAGGGTAGAAAGCTGGAAGCCCCAAGAGAAATGACTGGGTCAGAAAGATGACAGGCTTACCTGTCTTTAGGGTCCCAGACAACGACCGTGAATGCTAAGTTAACTCGTGTCACACCTGGGGCCACAGGCTACAGCCATCCAGTCCCTGCTCTGTTCACAAAGCAGAAAAAAATAAAATCCGTTTAAAAAGCTTGCTCTGACTTCACTTAATGAGACATTATGTAAAGAACGAACTTTATCTCATGGACAGTACTGACCAGAGCAAACAGTGATACGGAGAAATGATTAAAAACATGCCAATCACATTTATGCCTCCGAGCATTCAGTGTGTACACAAACCTCACCCCGGCAGCAGTTACTGCAGCCACCAAATCCACTAACACGTCGGTGTGGAAAAAAATTCAGGAGATCATCTCAGCATCACCGACTTGTTTCGGGGGCTGGATGAAGGAGGTATTTTCATCAGCACCATCTGTTAAGAGTTTGCTCATTTTGTAAGTCGATTTAAAAAAAAAAAAAAAAAAAAAAAAACAGCAAGGTTCTCTTGGCAGTTGTCTCCTGATGTCCTCCGTTGTGAGTTACATTGCCTCTTTCCAAAACTCATACCTTTTAGTCCTAATACCCAGCATCCTAGAAAATGACCTTATTTGCAAATAGGCTCGAGGCTGGTGTGACTAAGATGAGGTCAAACTGCAGCAGTGACTCGAGTCATTTTTTAAAAGGGAACTCGGAAACGAGAGAGAGAGAGAGAGAGAGAGAGAGAGAGAGAGAGAGAGAGAGAGAGAGAGAGAGAGAGAGAGAGAGAGAGAGAGANAGAGAGAGAGAGAGACAGAGACAGAGACAGAGAGAGACAGAGAGAGACAGAGAGAGACAGAGAGAGACAGAGAGAGACAGAGAGAGACAGAGAGACAGAGAGACAGAGACAGAGACAGAGAGATGTGACAATGAAGGAAGGAATAGAAAGGACAATTCCACAAACCAAGGACCCTAAAAGATTGACAGCAAACCACCAGGCACCAGGCAAGATCTCCAGGGAGTATGTTCTTCCTTACATATGGGGTCCCTCCTTACAGAGGGGATGGCCTTGCCAACCCTGATCCCTCTCTGAACCCCGAAAACTGTGAGAAAACACACTCGCCTGTGAAACCACCGAGATCATGATACCTTGTTATGCTGTGAATAGGAAATGGACATAAGCCCACAACATAAACTGAGGACTGGTGAAAACTATATCCCACTGACACTGAGATACAGCAGGCTCTGGTTATGAACAGAGTCGGTAAATAGCCTGGCTCCATCAATTACCTGGAAGCTATGACGCTGAGAAAATACAGCGCCACCCTTCAGCACCTCAATTTTTTGAACTGAACAGTGAGAGCAATAACCATCTTACCTTATGGGATGAAATGAGCTGACGCTGTTCTGCACACGAACACATTAGCTATTCTCACTGGTTAGGTACATTTGTAAGTTATAAAATACTTTCTTGTTTTTCTTTCTTTCTTCGGATTCCAAGAGCATTGGGTTGTTATTTACATTTTACAACTAGGTTGTGAATTTCACGGATCTAACTAGAAATCTGGGTGGAATTGAGATACAGGTGGCTGGAGTGCCACCTGATCCACCTCCTGTTTCAGTAATGTTGGACACATTTTCTAATCCCTTCTGGGTGCCTATTCTTCCAGATAAGACCTTTCATATGGTGAGCACACTCAGTGCTCCATGATCACAGCGGCCTTCTGATGTCCTTGGTAAGTTTATGTAACGTGAGGAAGGTTGACCAGGATTTTTCTGTCTTGGACATAAAGAAAAGCATCTGGGAGCCAACAAATGGATTCTTCCCCAGACGCTGGAAAGGGAAAGCCAAATGGTTCTTTGGGGATTCTGAAGTCTGCAGAAAGGAAACTAGCTTTCCATCAGAAAGTGTTCTGTCCTAGGACCCTTGCTTTCCTGACTTTCAGAACAGCTAGATAATAAATCTCTTAATGTTTAAGTCAGTAAATTGGTGTCAACTTCTTACAATTTGCAGCAATGCAAGCTAACAACACATGGCTATCATATCTACATCTGCATACCTCTTCAAGGGGTTTCTTCATCCTCTCTCTCTCTCTCTCTCTCTCTCTCTCTCTCTCTCTCTCTCNCACACACACACACACACACACACACACACACACACACACACACCACACCCTTGCCCTCCCCCTCCTTCCAGTCAATTGCTCCAAAGTCCATTCCTATTATTACTATGGGACACATCTCCTCCATGTGAAGTAAATAGTCCATTGTGCCATCTAAAGACCCGCCCCTCTCCCTCAGTGCTGTCTCTCAGGGTCCCTCTGGTGATATAAAACCATGGACCATTTTCTGATCCTATTACACACTAGGATGACTTGTTTGTCATAATTTCTTTGGCTCCCATGACCAGTTCACACAAAACAAATCGTATTAAGTATAAACCTTTATTTTATCGAAATTCTAGAGGCCCGAAAGTCCTACGTGAACCTAGCAGTAGATTGTACTCCTTTGTGAAGGGCAGTCATTGCCTTCCTCTCTCATCCTTGGTAGTGGCTGTAGATGGTCCTAGGCATTCCTTGGCATGTAGATGCACCCACCTCTTCTCTACCTTTCTCTTCAAATCTCCTCCTCCTCTGTGTATCTATCTCTTTTATGTCTTATAAGGACATATGTAATTGAATACAAAACCAACCAGGCTAACCCAAGTCCTTTCCTCCATGCTAAACCAACTACACTATCAATTTCATTCTTTTCTGTCTTCTACCAAAGTGACCATAAGGATGAACAGAACATGTGCAATGTGACAGCCGTGGGTGGCACGGAAGTCCATTTTCTCTGCTTCCTTGTGCCCTATCCCTATTTATACCCAAGTGCCAACATACCACTTACATATTAAAATGCACTGCTGTGGGTGCCATCCAGCATTATGCTTCGAGAAGTTTATCAAAAGCACAGCTCATTGTGGACAATTCTGGCTACCCGGTAACTTAATATCTTACCACCAGATTGTTTCATTTGTGCCAGAGCCCTGAAGACTGCCAGGAGCTATTTTCAAAAATTATGTCTAGTTCTGTGCCATAAATAGCTTGACTATATGCCAGAACCCTAGACATCTATACTTCGATTTTCTTATCAGAGTTTGATAGAAACCATGCACACATCCCAACAGCCTATTGTGGATGCCCCCAGTCGATGACATGATATGACCCAAATGGAAGGACTGATTGTTGATGCAGTTTGGATTTTCTGCTGAGACTTCTCCTGCTAGAGGCTCCACTGGGAGATGGCAGCCTTTCATGTTGCCTAGTGAACAGGTCAGAGCACATTCTCAAGTATGCAATATCCCACCTTAAAAATATATGGAGAATGATTTGATTATTTTAACCATGGGGGGGGTTGGATTTTCTATCATCCCTAACTAAGTTATTCAAGAATTTCAGAGTGGTGTGTGTGGGGGGGGGGTTTCTAATGTTAAGATCTTGTTCCCCATTTGACTCTTGATCTGTCAGAAAAGAAAGCCATGGGCCAACTGCTGGGCAGAAGGTACAGGTGGCACTTCTGAGTCCCAGGAGGAAAAGGGAACACAGAGAAGGGGAAGAGGGAGTCCCACCATGCTTTGGATAGAGGAGAACCAGCACTCAGGAGGAGTGGTGGACTGTGGCCACTCCTATAGCCAGGTGATCATAGGTGTTTAGCAGAGAGTAGATTCAACTGACCAACTAAGTAAGGGCAGGTGAGAGGTACGGAGCTGAGAGTAATGATAAGGGCAAGTTTTCCAGGTGGGAGATAGTAGCACCCAGCAATTGAACCAAGAAGGCAAGTTGACAATGAAAGAAAAATTTCTTTGGAGAAGTCTATGGGATGGGATTCTTCTGCCTTCATGGGGGAATATAGAAGACATCAACATTTGTCCTTGCTGTGACCAGTTATCTCACCAAGCCCAGACTCTTAGACTCCTAGGGCCTCTTCTAGTAGGGCAGAGAATCTTTGCAGGGTTTATGTCCCACACTCTAGGACATATTCATGACCTCATCCTACTTTACACGTCTTCCTTAGCTGATATGAGGAAACTGCCATGGATTGTGTGATGCACTGTCCAACGCACAGGTCGTCCCCATCCCTTTGGGCTGCGTCATAACTGGAAGTTACACAGAGAACTTGCCTGACACAAGGCCAAAAGTGTATACAGTTAGCTGTTCCATGTAAATGGGAAATCCTTCTACTTTTAGACCAAGGCTGATAAAGACCATTGCTGTCAGCTCGGTGGCTATATATCATGAATGCAGAATTGTGGCAATCTGCCCCAGCACGACAGATGCCATACAGCTGAGGTGAGGGTGGCCCACTGATACCTATTGAAATCCATCTGAGTTCTGTAGGAAACAAACTGAAGAATGTCAATATGATGAAAGCCACCACCCACACATCCTTTATGTCCTCAGAGTGGCAGTCATTCCTCTTAGAATCCAAGGTGGTGTTGGAATGGGTGGGTTAGAGGAAACTTCAGAAATTGTTATAGGACCTTCCCCTTTATTATGTGTTAACTCTTATTCCACAGCTTAAAGAACAAAGTTCGGGAATTCTGCTGCAAATGTGTCCGTTCTAATGACATATGGGGAAACTATTATCAGGTAGTTCTGTGGACCAGCAGGACCCAACGTGTGGCAGGCTTAGACTAGGATTTCTTTCATGACCTCATCTTCATGAACCCAACTCTAGTGAGGTAACATGTCAAATCAACTCATGTCCCTATGTATCATTCTTAATCCAGTCCCTGTGCACAGGCTCAGAGGATAAGGGCCCTTGTCGTTAAGCCAGAGTTCAATGGTCGGAGAGAACCAGGTCCCACAGTTGTTCTCTGATTTCTACGCATGTACTAAACATGCACATCCCATCACCCACAAATACACATGTACTAAACATGCACATCCCATC
>NC_034594.1:142291022-142313393 GCF_900095145.1 Mus pahari
AAGAAGACTTATTTTATTTTGTGTATGAATGTTTTTCCTGAAGGTTTATCTGGGTACCATGTGTGTGCCTGGTGGCTGCAGAGGCTAGAAAAGTGTATTGGATTCTCCGGAACTACAGATACAGACAATCCGTTGTAAGGAACCATGCTGTTGCAGAGAATCAAATTCAGCTCTTCTGAAAGAGCAGCCGGTGTCCCTAACCACTGAGATCTCTCTCTGTAGCTGTTGGTTTTACTTTTGACATTGTCAGGATTTACTATTTTATTGAACTTTCTTTCTTTAGGCAAATTATCCAACTTTTTCTACATAGCTGTTGATTTTTGTCTTTTACGTAAAGACCAGTCAGTGTACCAACCAATACTTTCTTTGGGAAGTATTGTGAGTCATTTTTTTTAATGTTTAAAGCTGTAAGCCATCTGTAATTCCAATTATACTTTCACAGGAAGAACAAGGGACATTTTTGAAGAGGCTTTCTAAAATATTCTGCATTTCATTAAATTGAAAAGAAAAAGACCAAATATTGTCTAATTCTGTCTCCGTTTGCATAATTTCCATTAAATTACAAATATATCCTTTATGGGAGAAAATTTGGAAAATATAGGGAAAATGGGAAAGAAATTTGGAGAATAAGAAAGAAGACAAACAAAAAAATCAAATGTAAGACTGCCAGTAAGAGATAAATACTGTGAGTGCGACAGTTTATTTTCAGCATGTCTATATAACCTTTTCTAAAACTGGGATCATACATTATATATACAGTTGATTTGTGATGTTATCAATTTATTACAAATTCAGCAGGTTGTAGGCTTTGAAATCATAATCTTAAAAGACAATATAATATTTCACATGCATTAGTATAATGATAACCATGCCAACAATTTAGGAGAGGATCAATAAAAGAAATTATGAAATCATGGGCTGGAGAGATGGCTCAGTCATTAAAAGCTAACCAAAACTGAAAGAAATCAAAGATTTGTGCATGTTGAAAACATCTCTAAATAACTTCTAATATATAATATTATTTCCATTTCTGCCAACTGTATTTAAGAGTATTCACTTCAAACTCATTTCTTTTCTTTTAATCCCTGCAAGTTTGCAAGATGATAAATGGTTTATTGTTAGAAACCTTTTAAATACCATATGATTGCTCAGAAAAATGCCTCTCCAGGGGTGTCCAAGGATTAAAGAAAACAACTTTAAAGTCCTCAAGCCCTCAAATCTTCCAGTTCTGAGAAAAGTATAAAACCAGTTTCCTGTGTATACTTTTGAACAAAGATTGCAAAGAAAGAACTGTCCTTGCCCACGCCAAATGCTCCATCCTTTGGGTTACCGTGACTCAAAGAAGTTACATGTGTCCTGGTTTTACCTGTTCCTTGTGTAGGGAATCTAGGTTTAGATCCTCAGAATTAGCAGGGAATAGTGCAGAGGTGAGGGGAGTTCAGAGGACAAGAAGGAAAACAGGAAAATGATACTGGGTCTCCTTCCTGACTCTTCCTCACAATGGATCCAAAGATGCCCAATGGTTAGAGCTCAGGGCAGGCTCTGGTTGAAACCTTGAGATGAGAGACTGTGCTAGTTAGATGTTTTTGTTAACTTGATAGAAAGCTAGTCATACCAGGGAAATAAGCATCTCAACATAGGGACTGTCACCATGAGATTGACCTATGAGAAAATCTCTGGGAACATTCTCTTAATTGATGATTTATGTGGGGGGACACAGCAGGCTGTGGATGGCGCCATCCCTGGGCAGGTGGTCCTCGAATGTATAAGAAGGCAAAACTGATCCAGCTATGGAGAACAAGCCAAGAATCAGCATTTCTCCGGGTTCTCTGCAACTGTTCCTGCCTCCAGGTTCCTGCTTTGTGCTCCTGTCCTGATTTCTCTTCATGAGAGATTCTAAACTGTACGGTGACATTAACCCTTGCCTTCATACCCCACATTGCTTTTGGTTATGGTAGGTGTCACAGCAATAGAAAACAACCTGAGGCAGAGACTCATGGAGGGAGTGGCTGTTTGTCAAGAAGGCAGTTAGCCCCACGTGTAATGACCGAAGTGCAACAGTCATGAGATGAAGCGGCATCAGGAGGGAATAGATGAGGGTCATTAAATAGTAACTGTGACCAAGCCTTCCTAGTGAGTGGATCCCAGCCCAACCCCACCCCAGTCTGATTGATTAAAGAAGTCATTAAGATCTACTAGTCTCGGGGTTTTCATTTATAAACTAAAGTAAAGAGACAAGGTAGTGAGAGCAACACACACACACATACTTGGGTCTTGTATGTTCGTTATTTTACATAGGAAAGACGGAAGCTCTAAGAGAAGTTACGAGAATGGACACAATTACAAACTTAGAAAATAAATGACAGGCTTTAAATACCAATGTCTGACTTGCTCCTAAAATTCTAGTCTCAAGCAGGTGATTTAATTTCTGAGCTCTTGACCAGCTTGCCTTTAATGTGGAAGAAGCAGAACTAATCACATATAGTCCAGGGCATAAGAGGGTGTTTGTAAACTTGATTATAGTGATGATCCTCTGTTTGCAGAGTCATAACACGGGAGAGCTCCTGGCTCAACATTTAATTTACCCCCGTGATTACCTATTTATATCCCAGGAAGCCAGCATGATCTATAAATAGAGGATAATAAAACCTTACTGTAAAGCTTCATAAATGTAAATTAACACTTGTTATGTGTGTTCCATCAATGACCAATTATCCAGTTAAAATTATGTAAATCTGATCCAATGGTTACAGCAAAACTCTCAGGACAGGGAAGTTACTATGGCGGTCCCTATCTGCCTGTTCCCCCTGCCCTTTCACCCCTCTGTGCCCCTACTCACCACAGTTCTGCTCTCCTCTCTCTCAAAGCTCTAGCAACCAAGATTTACAGTTGTTTTCTCTTTTTGTAGAAAGAGACAGACAGACAGACAGACAGACAGACAGAGACAGAGACAGACAGAGACAGAGAGACGGAGACAGAGAGACAGAGACAGAGAAAGAGAGACAGAGTCTTGTGTCTCTGTATCTGTGTCTCTGTGTGTCTGTGTATGTATGCATATATCTGTCTGCATGTGTGTGTGTATCTGTGTGTGTCTGTGTGTGCCTGTGTATGTTCCTGTGTGTGTGTATGTGTGTGTATATGCCTGTGTATGTTCTGTGTCTCTCTGTGTGTGTATGTGTGTGTATGTGTGTGTATGTATGTGTATGTGTGTGTGTGTATATGCCTGTGTATGTTCTGTGTCTCTCTCTGTGTGCATTGTGTGTGTCTGTGTATGTTCTGTGTCTCTCTGTGTGTGTATATGTGCGTGTCTGTGTATATCTGTGAGTATATGTGTGCGTGTATGTATGTGTATGTGTTCACAATAGTAGGTAACATTGGGTGTCTTCCTCTATCACTCTCTACGTCAGTGTTTGAGACAGGAACCCTCACTGAACTTGGAGCTCACAGACTGGGCAAGCCTTGCCAGCCAGGAAGCCCTGGGGAATCCTCCTTTCTCTGACTCTGCTTGCCCAGTGCTGAGGTTACAGGATGCTCCTAGGGTCCTGGGGATTAAACCCAAGTCCTCCTCAAGCTTGCACAGCAGACACTTTATCAAGTGAATCATCTCCCCTGCCCTCAGAATTTTGGTAAATGTTGAACACAGTGCCACTGGACATTTGGACTATGTGTCCCCAGCTCAGCCTGGAGAACATAGCAGCGGAGGATAGAGCACAGAACAAAGGAAAGAAGAGAGAAGCTGGGCTTTGTCTATATGCTGACAAAGGCCTTACACCTAAACCAGCCCTGGCATAAGAGAAACGAGGGGTTAAGGTCTTCTTTTCTCTGATGTCACACAGCATGGAGAAAAATCTAGAACAACTCCTGCCCTCTGTCCTTGAAACTTTAGATTTGATTGTGTCTCTGCCACTTTCAGTCTCAAGCCTGAGGCACATACATACATACACACACACACACACACACACACACACACAATGCTCCTTCATATTCTCAACTACAAACTCAGGGTGCTTACATCACAATTCTTAAGTATCTTTATATTATAAATTTGTAGGATTCTAATATTTGGAATCTTAGCATGTAGATTAAAGGTAATTCTGTGTAGAACTAACCAACATACAAGTTTCTTTTTTAAACTTTATTTTTATTTTATATGTATGCATCTTATGCCTGCATGTTTGTACATCAGGTGTTGCCTGCAGAGACCAAAAGTGGGTGTCAGACCCCCTGGACTTCTAGCTACAGATGACCAAGAGAAGTCAGTGCTCTTAACCAGAGAGCCCCTCTCCAGACCACTAGAAGAATGTGTTCAGAACGAGCTTCAAAAGGAAGCATCCCTTTCTCTGGTATTTGGACTGAATCTTTGCAGGCTGAGATGAAACCATTTTTGCTCCTCCACCCGCACCCCCAATTCCTACCAACCTGGTCGGTACCATTGTATCATTTCCACCACAGCATGGGGGAGACCTCCAGGGGCAGCATGCCTTCCTTCACTTCTCACAGCACCAGTGGCCTCCTCCCATCCATTGATAGTCAAATGAGACAGGCCTGTGCTTTCCTCTGGCATGGAGCAGAACATTGAGACATTGGGAAAACAGCAATGGCAGCAGTTCACCCTCTGCACCTCACAGTCCCAGTGGGACTTAAAAGGGATTCTGTGTGGAAAAGATGCATGTAGATTATTAAAGGGTGTTGGAGGGGGGACAAGAAAGGGAAGACACTCATTCCATCAAGCCACTTACCGTTGCTCAATACAAGTTATTGATTATACATATTGATTATATTTATAATACAAGTTATAACCCACAGTTATTTAACATTAGTATACATTTCCTTAAGTCAGAATCTGGCATCTACTGGAAGACTCTATACTTTCAATTTTCCCATTCCTTTTTATTTTATTATTTTTTTATCTCCATTTTTCTCCTGCTATCTAAGAGTAGAGGGTTTGCTTCTACCTTTAGCTAAAAAGCTGGTGGTGGTCACGTGATTTCTCTGCTCAAAATGAAGCGCGATTGCTTTTGTGAGCTTCCTAGGCAGTGGCAGGCATCACTTCTCATGGTGGTTTGAATAGGAATGAGAGGAAGCCCCCCCCCCCCCAGGCCATAGGGAATGGTGTAATTTGAGAGGAATTGGGAGGTGTCACCGTGTTGGAGGAAGTGTGTCACAGAGAGCGAGCTTTGGGGTTTCAAAAGCTCAAGCCAGGCCCACAGTCTCTCTTTCCCTGCTGCCTGGAGATCTGGCTACAGAATTCTCTGTTACTTCTCTCTTCCTGACGCTTCTGGATCCGGATGTTGAACTCTCAGTTACCATGTCTGTCTGCAAGCTGTCCTGCTTCCTGACATGAGAATAACGGAATAAACCTCTGAACCTGTAAGCCAGACCCAATTAAGGGCTTTCTTTGGTAAGAGTTACCATGGTCCTGGTGTCTCTTCACAGCAATAAAATGCTGACTACGGTTCTCCTTTTGATAAAAGGGCTCAATTGTTCTTTCTTAAAAAAAAAAAAAAATTATTTATTTATTATATGTAAATACACTGTAGCTGTCTTCAGACACTCCAGAAGAGGGAGTCATCTCATTACAGATAGTTGTGAGCCACCATGTGATTTCTGGGATTTGGACTCAGGAAGAGCAGTCAGTGCTCCTAACTGCTGAGCCATCTCTCCAACCTTCAACTGTTCTTCCAATTACCTAGGTGCCATGTGAACTCACTGTGGTCCCTGGGTTCTTAGGGGATTACAAAGAACTAACTCAAAACTCTATGCCACAGGGTTTTTTTCTGTGAAATAAAATTAGTAACAGCACCTTACTACTCCATTACATTCTGACAATTATAGAAGATGATCCACTAATGTGCTTTCAAGAGTCTGTCACATCCGCACAGTAATTATGGAGAACATCCGATTGCTTTTGCTCCAAAGGCAGCATTTTAAAAGGAGGAAGACAGGAAGCTGAATAGCACCAATGGTCTGAGGGCCTCTGGGCTGACCTGTAGCATGTGCTGACAGCAGGCAGGCCACACTTGAAACCAGTAAGCATCCTCCAGGAAGCCACTTGTACAATCACCTCTCCAGGACATGTGGTCATAATCAGGGTCCGAGCCATATCTCAAACCATTGCCACGCCCAACCCCTCTGAGACGACCCTCATCTACATCACCTCCTCTTGGTAGAAGCTGGGTCTCCCTGCTCCCTAGACCTTTTCTCCTTTCCCCGCCCAGCAGCTCCAATCGCAGATGTGAAAGTGCAGCTGCTGTCAGAAGGGCGGAACTTGGCTTCTCTCCCAAGATAAACAATTAGGCAAGCATTAACTTCTCTTAATGGGCAGAGCAACCTTGAGCAGATGGAAGACCAGACTCGGGTCACTCTGCAGAGAGCCCAAGCTGTGATAGGCTTGCCGTCTTCAAATACGATCTCCAAATTGAAACTTAATTGGCCACTAACGGAATCGATCTAATTAAAAATACTTGTAATTAAGCATGAAGAAGAAAAGAAGCCTGATTCTGGTCCTGGAAGAAGAACAACAACAATGGACATAGTTTTTAAACCCACACTTAAAAAAAAATTTTAATATTTTATTTTTATAAGTACACTGTAGCTTTCCTCAGACACACCAGAAGAGAGCATGAGATCCCATTACAGATGGTTGTGAGCCACCATGTGGTTGCTAGGAATTGAACTCAGGACCTCTGGGAAAACAGTCAGTGCTCTTAACCTCTGAGCCATCTCTCCAGCCCCCATTAAGTCCCCACTTAAGAATATATTCAATGCTACACTGTCTGTAGTCATGCAGTGCATATATATGCCTATTGCATGAGGAAGCCTGCTACAGTGCCCCACCCAAGTCCTCAGGCTTTTCCTTCTCAATCCAAAAACTTCGTGACAGAACTGACTCCTAGTATCTCCTGAGCTCCTGAGAAACGCACATGCACACACACACACACACACACACACACACACACACACACACACACGGTGAGGCTTAAGGTAACAGATTCAGCAGACAGCAGCAGACCCAAGGCTTTCTAGTTACCCTAAGATGCCAATTAGTAAACCTAACTTTATCCTCTTGAATGTAGCAAAGGCACGGTAAATCCAAACATCACAATGTAACTCCTGTCCTTAATAAGAGCCTAAAACACAAGCTCACTTGTTACATAGAGTAGTAGAATGGTTACCAATGCAAGCCTTAGAGCCGGAATACATGAGCCAGAGCTTGACCGTGCTGTTTATAAACCACGTGGTCTTTGAGCAAATTGTCTCTCTATAGGTCAGGATTTCCACCTGTGAAATGGAGCAAATACTAGTCCTATAGGTTTAGATTAATGAATAAAGTGCTTTTGAATGGGACCTAATGCATACACAATTAGTATTCATGGTAGCTGTTCATTTGATTGACAAATCTTTCTCCAGAACCTCCTTTGCCTGAGAAGTCCTCAAATCTGTGTGCTTCGTGGCACTTATAATCAAATCGTCCATAAGATATTCTCTCAATGCAAACATGGAGTCATTGTGCTGTTGTCATCCAGGGGGTGAGGTCTCCAGTCTGCAAAATCCTTAAGAATTTGCCTTTGTGAGTTTGGCAGGAGAGTGAGCCAAGTGCTTGGTATTTGAAAGCCTATCTCGCATAGGACCTTGTCTCCCGTCCTCTGTCACTTCCAAGATTCACGGAGTCTTAGCTTTCTTCATGTCACCTGTTTCCTCAGACCGAGGACTTCATCTGCCTGGAGTGGCTGGTCCATTGTGCCATCCCCTTTGCCTGCCTGGCCCTGATACGCAGGAGAAGAGAGTGGTGCTGTCCTGTGTCCAAGCTGGGGCAGAGCAGCAGCCAGCCAGTCACACATGGGCTGGCAGTACCAAAGAGATTTGATGGGTGACTGTGAGAGGTGGCTTGTGGGAGACAAGAAGTGGCTCTGGCTGTGGTCCTTTAGTGTCCTTGCTCCCCAGTGTAAGGCGCACAGGACCATGAGAGGAGCAATTGGTCTCCCTGACCTTTGTTTAGGGCCCATGTTTTCACTGTATACCGAGTTAACACGTTAGGCACTGAGCTCTGATACTTTCTCAGGACAGTTGCCCTCGGCAACATAAATTACTTTTACTACAACTTTGTTCCTACCACTGGGGTATAGTCAGTTAAGACAATCTCAATATGCCTGGGTCTTCCTGTCTAACTGCAACAACCTCAGAATAGAAACACAGGAATCGGACATCACAGGCAGTCTATGTGGCTTTAGAGGGTTAAAACTATGAAAAAGGATGACAGGATCCCACCAAGTCAGGGTCCTGTTGTGACTTTTTTATATTGGATATTTTCTTTATTTATATTTCAAATGATATCCCCTTTCCCAGTTCTCCCCCAACCCAGGGAACCCCATCCCTATCCCCCTCCCTCTGCTTCTGTGAAGGTGCTCCCCCACCCACCCACCCACTCCTGCCTCCCCGCCCTGCCATTCCCCTACACTGGGGCATCAAGCAATAGCAAATAGATCTGAGAGCCACAGATAATTTTTTTTTCTTCTACATCTGGAACCCATTAGCGAACACGCTGCTTGTGGCAGCATTGATAAAGGGAATGCCAAGAAAATCAGGCTAAGATTCTTACTAATTCAATCAGCTACATGAGCCTTGGAAAACTTTGGAGCAGTAGAATTATTTTCTAAACAGAAAGTAAACATAATTAAGGCCAAACTTCAGGTCATTTCTCTGGCCTTAATGTCTAGTGAGCAACTTCAGTACCATGGTCATATTCTGGAAAACAAATAAGACTCAAGCTATTATCTCATTGAATTCCCAGTGCTCCTTAAATGTGTTGTTGACTGGAAGCTATCTCTACCTAAAGATGTCCGTGAACCATCAGCCACCCTAACCGGATAGGACAGACGAAGGGCTTTCTAAGAAACCACGTTCTTTCCTAAACACAGCACGATTCAACCAGACCATCCCATTCATTTTCTACCATTGTCTTCTGGAAGCCAAGTGTTATAATTAATTCTTGTTCTTTTTTTATTTTTATTTTTATTTTTTTCTGTACTAGGAGCTTAAGAACCCTTTTTGTTGTTGGTTGGTTGGTTTATAATTTCTTTGTTTTTGCATGTTTTATTTGATTATTTTGGTACTTTGGGCTTCCTTATTTTTTCTCTAAATTTCTCTGAAGCTCCCCACCCAACTATGAACCCTTTCCCCAAACAGGGATCTCTTCCACCAGTTTAAAAAAATTGTTTTTTTCCTACAGGGAGGAATGAACACGGTGATTCTGAGGTGCCTCCCAAGGCAAGGCTTGGCATGCGTGGGTTTCCTTTCATGTTGCCTTGTTCAGTGTGGAGCCAGACACAGAGGGAGTTCAACAGTTCCAGCTGAAGTAATGATGTGTCAGCCCCTAAGATAGTGGAGGTCAGGTCAACCATCCCCGTAGCAGAACTGGACTTCATGTGTGAATTTGGTCACAAAACCCTCAGGCATCTCAGGAGAAAGCCTAGTGGTCCCTTTGCTTACTCATCAAGAGCATCCTGTGGCCTCTGGTATCAGTAAGTCCTGCAGACCCACCCTTCTTAGCTGGAGGAGGACAAGAATATGCAGACATGCCTGTCAAAACTAACTCCCAGGGAAAAGGGAATAGAGGACTCAGCCATTCCCGTTATGGCTTCCCTTCTATTCTATCTCCCTGCAAGAGAGGCAATGGTAATGTTAAACAAAACATTGACACTGACAGCCCAGCCCCACCCTATCACACTCAGAGAGAGAGAGAGAGAGAGAGAGAGAGAGAGAGAGAGAGAGCGCAGTTGGCCTGGCCATGCTACCATTTGCTTCCAGAAAGTCTTTGGGCTTGAATTCCTCTCTGACCCACCAAAGACAATGCATGGACGGACCCGCACCAATCCCAGGCGGGAGTATCCTTGCCATTGCTCTTTGATTATAGAAAAGACAGCGTTTATCTGATCTAGTCTGTTTGGGAGTAATACTGAAACAGAAACCCAAAGGAGCAAGGTCCAGATAAACTGGGGTCCTTCCCCCAACACACGCCAGGCACCAAGTGGTTTGCTGGGGAATCACTCTCACACCCTGATGGGTGTCTGTCTTTAGCAGACTCTTGAACAAAGAAAATATCTAACCAAAAGCCCACCCCAAGAAAGACGTGATTTTTAAAGACAGGGACATGAGTCTTAGAAAAACAAAAGCCTGGTTTTTTGTTTTATTTTGTTTTTTCCCTCAGCACAAATGCACCCTTGTCGTCTAAGGAGAAGTAGAAGATGGGAAGCCACAAACACCAGTCTAGGTTTTCTCTGCTTGGTAGCTCTCTAGTCTCCAGGAGAAGGTGCCCTACAAACCAGGAAACTCAGTTCTTAAGTTCTGGAGTGCACTGCTCCTTTAAGGGGCATGCATATTTGTAACTGCCCCCACAGACACAACACAGGGAAGTAGAACCCATCTTTTTTTGTACAAAAGAGGTTAGTGTTTCAACATTAAGAAAGCTAGAGGTTAAGCTGCAAAATCGGGCCACAGAGATTTTATATTATTCTGATAACCAAAATGTTTTCCCATCGTGGGGGCATTTTGCTTTGGAGAGTTGCCTCACAGACCTCAGAGCATGGCCCCACATTATAGACATATCATACAGACCCTGACTAGAAATATATACATACATTCTGGGCCCACTTTATAGCATTCTCTTCTATTTAGTGCCAGACATAATCTGGGAATTGAGAATTATGAAAAACATCCCAGGCAATTAGAAAAAAATTTTATTTCTTTTCGTGGTGAACATTGGGGACAATTTGAGGGGAGGGTGTTTCTCTCCTTGTATCATGGGAATCCCAGGGGTCACACTCAAGTCTTCATGCTCCGTGTGAGGCAGGTGCCTTTACCAGATACGGCATCCCACTGGCTGGCCCAAGGTTTGTTTTGCTTTTATGAGAAAGGGTCCCACATAGCCCAGGCTGGCCTCCAACTCACTATGTAGCCAGGATGACCCTCAAGTCCTCATCCTCCAGTCTGTTCCCTCTGGATGCTGGGGTGGCAAGCGTGCACCACCATGCCTGGCTCTCCTCTGAGGTTTTAACCACCCAGCTCGGTTACTGAGTCCCACACAAGCCTCCAGCCACTCTCTGCATCTGCCATTTGCAGCCATTTCGATGTTTAGTCTCTCGCCTTTCGAAAGAGCTGACAAGATTTCTCTAGAGAGGCTGCCGCTACGGCAACATCTGGGTGCTGAGACCTGAGTTAAACGGCAGTTCTTGCTGAGTCTACGGGAAATGCAGGCTCAGAACCAGCAGATAATTTACCATGCATCGGCTACCTATTATTTAAAAATAAAACTGTCTTCATTGAAAACTGGAAAGGTGGCTTGGTGGTTAAGAGCTCTTTCTTCCCTTCAAGAGGACCAGGGTTCAGTCCCCAGAACCCACATCAGGTGGCTCCCAAAAGCCTGTAATTCTAGCCCCAGGGGATCCAACACCCTCTGGCCACCACAAGCACCTGCTCACATGTGTTCATACAGACTCATGAAGGTACATCTGTTAAGTGAAAATAGCCTTATTGAACCACATAAATAAATAGTAGTAAATACTACTAATTTTTAACCATTTTTTAAAAAATGATAACTGGAATAAAATGTAAAAGTATTTGATATGAGCCAATCAATTTCCCACTAGCACTCAATGCTTCTCCTACCTCATTCTGTCTTGTGTTTTCGAGAGCCAAACTTTTGCGGCAATTTAACATAAACTTCTACATGGCTCAGTCTCAAAATAATCCTGGCTTACCTCTTCCCAGCTGTATACTGTGCCTTGTTTCCATCGGGGACGATCCTACCTGTGGTTTAGAGTCTCTGAGTTCAGGAAAAGGTATACCATTATTTTTTTCAATGCATCAACAGAATGGAAAGTTCTGAGAGATACCAGGCCTGGGAATGGGGTAAGGGCGAAGGTCTGAGGCAGGTACAGAGGTCTGTGCAACAGAGAGGCATGGCAGGAGTAAGCAGAGAAATAGCCTTGGGTGTAGTGTGCAGATGGGATGCTGAGTGGGAGCAGAGAAAAGCAGAAGGGAAACCAGCTGGAGAGATGGCTCAGCAGTTAAGAGCACTGACTGCTCTTCCAGAGGTCTTGAGTTCGAGTCCCAGCAACCACATGGTGGCTCACAACCATCTGTAATGGGATCCGATGCCCTCTTCTGGTGAGTCTGAAGAGAGCAATAATGTACTCATATACATAAAATAAATAAATAAATCTTTTTTTAAAAAAAGCCTCAAAGACCCAGAAAACAGTGCTCCAACAATCAGAAACAAGAACTCATCGTCCTCCAAGGAAGAGAACATTGTAATGCATAGATAGACACACAGATGTACACACACAGATCAATGAACTGAGCCAACTCTAAGTAGCGAACAGAACCAGTCGTCAATCCTTGTCTGCAACGAAACGTCTCTCATGATCAATCTGGTCTAAGCCAGACTTGGCTCATGCTGGGATAAGGAAGGACACAGGGACTCAAGCTGCAGAGGCCAAGCCAGCCTCGGCATAGGGGATGGAGTGTTGTAAACTGTCATTGCCAGTTTGTAGAATAAACACAGGTTCAAACCTCTTCCTGGTTCTAGTAGCTTATAATTCTCTACTGCTGACCCAGTGTGTGCTACAGCCTGATTTTACATTCTCAGAAGAGAATTTAGCTAGCATAGTAGCTGAGGGTAAAATGGGACACACACACATGCACACACACACACACACACACACACACACACACATGTGTTCATAGATATGTGTTCATATATATGTTTGTGTATGTATGTGTGTGTGTAGAGAGAGAGAGAGAAAGAGAGGGAGTGGGAGAGAGGAAGACAGACAGACAGACAGACAGACAGACAGAGGCTTGATCTCCACATGTGAGAACACAGGATGCTACCTATCTCTAAAGTCTGTATGTGACCTGAAGGTTTCATAAATGTTTTCAAGATCATCGTACGAATGGGAAGTAACCCTGATCTTTTGAACTATTGGTAGGGACAAAAGGGCAAGGCTGCAACTACAGTCATCAGCCGACTCCGAGGACAATCTCACGCAATGAGGATCAAAGTGGAGACTGCGTGGATTTTCCACAAGGAAGGCCTGTGTTCTGCTATCACAGGAAGAGAAGCAGAGGGAGCCTCGTGTCTGGTTTGAGCTTTGGTCTCTGTGCGTTAGGGATCTGGGGAGGTGGAGGGTGGTGGTGGTGACAGTGGGGCTGAGCACCAGGAGAGAAGAATCCCAGATGCTGTAAACAGCCCCTTAAGTCCCTTCCATCATCACGTCCCCCAAAGGGACATCTCCAGCACTCCAGCCAGCTACGTGCTTCTCTGCATTCTCAGCCAGATGTAAGCTGGCCAAGGAGTGGCCATCTGGACTCAGAGAACCCATTAGAGCCATAACAGGCAGCTGAGTCTGGTTATAAACACCAGCCTCCCTCAAGCCAGCTGTCTCACGCTCTGTAATGACACACTTGGGAGGCATCTGGTTTGGGGACAGGAGACATCTCTCCCATGGGCTTCAGAGACGGGGAGCCTGGGGGTATCTGGCCCAGGCAGGCAGCCCGAGGCTTCTGGCAGAAAGCTAACAGGCTCTTTGATCCCCTACCCTTTGCTTTCATCTTTACGTGCCTACCTGTAAGGAGGGTGTGCCTGCACGTACACGGCTTTGGAGTTATTTTCTCAGGAACACTGTAGACAAAGGGGCTTTGATTAAAACTGGGATAAGTGAAAGATTTGAGGACATCTGGGTCTGTCAAGTATAAAGCCATTTGGACTAGGAAGACTCACATCTGTCAGCAGCCCAGGCCTTAGACGTAAAGATAGGAGGAAGCTGTCTGGGGGACTCTCATTTATGAGCAAACCTGGGTCCTCCCCTTCTGTAGATGGTCAAAATGAGGCAGGAAACAGGCCGAAGGTCACTCGTGAACGGAAATCCCACCTTACTGTTCACGTGAAGCCCAGAATGAAAGCTATTCCTCAACAACCATCCAGTTCCTTCTCTTGCTCCTGCCACAGCTCTTCCCGAGACTCCTAATTAGAAGGAGCATGCTGTTTCTCAGTTATTCATTAGACATCTGTCCCCCTCCTCTTATCTTTAAGCTGCCAGGGGAATGAGATTACAGGCAGGTGATTCTTGCCACCTCCATGACAAAGCAGCTATGACGGAGCAGGTCTTTGAGAATGAAGTGAGTCAAATTGATTGGAAAGCCTCAGCCAGTGATACTGTCCATTTAATGGGTGGGAACTGTGTGTTGGGCACATTGCTAACGGCTTTGCTTGGATTGTGAAGTGGGTTCTTTACATTTAGACACACACACACACACACACACACACACACACACACATTCGCCATCTCATAAGTCTGCCTCTAAGATTCACAAAGGACCATTGCTAAGCTGAACTAGATGATGCTAAAGTCTTAAGTAAAGAAAGTGAGCTAAGAGGAGAAGTGGGGGCGAGAATGACGCGTCCTGTGCAGAGCTTGAAAGGTAGAAGAGACAGCTGTCCACAGGGAAGCCAGAAGCGCAGAAGAAGGGACTACTGGGTCACCTAGGCCCTTGGGAAGGTGGGCTTACAACTAAATAAAGAGAGAACATGCCCCCTCAGACATCTAAACCTGAGGTGCTCCTTAAAGTAAGAACCTGGATTACCACAATCAAGTGAAGTTGGGTACAGGTTGCTGGGTGACCCCAATTCCAAACCGCAAAAACTGACAAAGCTTCAGTCTACAGCCAAGGAAACATGCATAGAGAGCCCCCTAGAGGGCGTCGGGGGACCATACCCAGAAGCGCTGTGCTGAGACAGAAAGGCCGGCCACATTCTCCCCGTGGGGGCTGCCCCCGACTCTGTTGCCTGCCTGTGGGTCTGCTTTCCACTAACTGAGCTGCCTTGTCTGGCCTCAGTGAGAGAGGGTGTGCCTAGTCCTGCAGTGACATATGCTGGGGGTAGTGGGGTCCCCAGGGAGAGCTCCCCCTTCTCACAGATGAAGGGGAGGGGGAGTAGGAGCAGGAGAGGGAAGAGGGAGGAACCGGGAGAAGAGGGCTGGCATGGGGGTGTAAAGTGAAGTAACTAATTAATTAATTTTAAAAAAGAATATTCAAGAAGCAATATTTCCTGTAACAAGTAAAGCTTTCTGGAAACAATAAAGTACTATTACAAAGAAAGTAAAGGAAGGAAGGAAGGAAGGAAGGAAGGAAGGAAGGAAGGAAGGAAGGAAGGAAGGAAGGAAGGAAAATAAGTCTGCGGTGTCATTAAGCACCTGAGGCTAAATGCTACAACAGCAGTAGTCTGCAGGAGGTTTTATTGTTTTTCATTCTTTTGGTTTTTTTTTTTTTTTTTTTTTTTTTTTTTTTTTTTGTATTTGGGTATTTTTTAAAGGTCTCATTTTTATTTTATGAGCTTCACTCAAAATGACCTCTCCTAGAAATATAATTTATTTAATCGATACAAAAAAAAAAAAAACCCCACCTTTATTTTATTTTCTACTCTGACAAAAGACAATCGATTCTCAACACCTAATTCTGTGTTTTGCCAAGTGTGATTGCACAGGCTTATATTCCAGCAGTTGGGACGTTAAAGAAGGAATATTACAAGCTGCAAGACAGCCTGGGTTTACAAGTCCCTGTCTCAAAAACCAATCGACAGCACTGAAAAAGACGGGAACTTAAATGTTTCCAAACTTCTGGCACGGAAAAATTAAGCTTCCACCTAGGACGTCATGAAAGCCGAACTCTGTGAAACAGTATGTGCCTTCAGAAGAAATAAATCATCAGCGTAAAGGGAACTGGGAAGGGCCACTTTGTTAGGCCAGAGGGGGTCTCTTGTTCTGTTCCAACCTTTCCTAAGGCTCTGGTGCAGGAGTTTCTAAAGGATTTCAGTTTCACGTCTCACTTGCAGCGCAGCTAAGCAGAATACATGGTTTTGGTTCGCCACCCGGTGCCAGAGTCGGGAACTACAACAAACTTTCACAAGGCGGGACTTAAAGGAATCCAACTGGTATCATACTGGCTGAATATCCAGCCGGGTATGAAACCTTGGTTACTTCTGTAGCCCGTGCACCTAAATTCTAATACAAGTTCAAAGTTCAAAGTTCAGCATTTCTTAACTGAATGATTTCAAACCCCGTCGAAAAGCACAACAGAATCGGGGGCGGGGGGACGCTTTCTTATGGCAAATTCAACCATTAGGTCAAAAGGGTCTGGCTTTGCACGTTGTTCCCTAAGGATACTTCTCTTTACAATTGTGCCACCCTCTCTTGAGCCCCACACTTCAAAGAAGGGAATACCGTATTTAGAGAACTCGGATGCCTCAGGCCGAGGCTGAAGCTCCGTGTTGGCCGTAAGGATCGAGAAAGGGAGTCGGTGGCTTGAGGCTCAGGGATACTGGAACAGTAATTGTGCTGAGGTAGACTAGTATTGGAGAGAGACACAACAGGCATTTTTACTTCAATGCACTTTCCTGTTGTTTCCTCTTAATTCACCTTCAATGCCCGTGGAAACTAGTGGAAATCTTCCTTAAACTGTTTTCGATTCTATGTGTAAATCAATATCCTTGGCCTCATTGCTATAAAGTCCATTTTATTTCTTGGCTTTAATTACCAGTGGCACCATCACTGACTGAGATGCCACTGCTAATTCCAGAATTGATACCAGTGAGGGTCAAGATATTTATTTTTAAGTATCATTTTGTTAACATGAGACCTGTTTTGACCACATTCCTTGTTCACAGAATATCTTCTTGTTCACAGAATTCCTTGTTCACATACTATCTCCTTCGTTCCACTTGCTGTGTCCCTGTTTGAGCGCCACTTTGTTTGTTTTGTTTTGTTTTCGAGATAGGGCTTCTCTGTGTAGCATTGGCTGTCCTAGAACTAGCTCTGTAGACCAGGCTAGGCTGGAACTCACAGAGATCTACCTGCCTCTGCTTCCCAAGGGCTGGGATTAAAGGTGTGTGGCCTGTAGCAGCCACCACAGCCTCTACCACCACTCTTCCTCGCTGCAAGACTCATTTGCATCTTTCTCTGCACTGTCTTACCAGTGCAGTGCAATGCTCAAGGCCTATATGTGACATCAACCCAGAAAGGATGCTAGTTGTGTATGAAAGAGGTTTCTTGATTGTAGCAGAGACAGTTCCTCAATGGATGCTCAAGAGAGGGAATGGAATCCTTCCTTGGCTCTGGGACTTAAGCATGAGCAGTTAGGGGCTCAGTGGTTAGGAGAGAAGTAATGAGAGATTACTTCCAGAAGACCCAGGTTCAGTCCCTAGCACCTACATCAGGCAGTTCACAACCACCTGGAATACTAGTTCCAGGGAATCCAACACCCTCTGGCCCCCACAGGTACCTACACACATGCACACATACCCACATACAGACACACATACATACTCATGATTTAAAATAAAATATTTAATCATTTTTAAAGAATGAACAGTTATGAAAAGAAGCGATCTTGACAAAGCACTTGGGTTTTCCAAACAACAATGTCTTCCTGAATCCAGATTTCAGCCTCTTGACTTAGCCCCTTTAATACTGTGTTCCACAGACCTTCACAGACATGGCAGCTTACAAACAACAAAATCTTATTTCTCATCATGCTGGAGGTTGAGATCAAAGTATGGACAGATTTGGTGCCAGATGGGTGTGGACCCTTCTCCCTTGACAGAGGGGTGAGAAAGCTCTTTGGTTCTGCTATAGTAGAGCTCTAATCCCACTAGTAAACATTCTGCCCTAATGACTATAAAATGGAAACCAAGCTGAGCACTGCCGTGCCCGCATCATTCCTACCTGATGTGGTCATGTGACTACTTCCTGCTCCCATCACCTTAACTTCCTTAGCGCGATGGACTGCACTGCAAACTGCGCCAAAGTAAGCCCTTTCTCCCTAAAGTTGCTTTTGCTGGACTACTTTATTACAACAACGGAAAAATGAGACGAGGTTGTTTAGAAATAGGGACTCTGTGTTACCTAATCAAGATGACTGCACAAGGCAGTGGCTAATCCATCATGCCGAGGGATTTTACAAGGTAAGAAGAGACAGAAAAACAGACACAGGAGGGAGAAGGCTGTTAAAAGCTCCAAGTAGAACTTAGAATTGTGCTCCCACAAGCCAGCCTCTAACCCAGAGGTTCTCAAACTTCCAAATGCTGCAACCCTTAATGCAATTCTTCATGTTGCCATAATAAAGTTATTTTGTTGCTACTTCATAACTGTAAATTTTGCTACTGTGCAGGCTATCTGATACCCTCTTTTGGGGGTTTGGGACCCACAGGTTGAGACGGGTGTTCTAGAGCTACCATAAACTGCAAAGATGGGTGTAATTCTCTTGACAGCCTGTAGGTGGCGCAGTCGCTACTGCGCCTGGGTTTCAGTCTGTCGCCTCCTCCACTAACAAAAGAATAATTTTTACTGTTTCAAACCATCCAGTTAGGGTAACTTGATATGGCAGCCACAGAAACTTCACACAGTGTCTGCTCAGCATGTAGAACAGGGGGAAAAGGTGGCTGCTTAGCTTTGTAGATGAAGTGGGTATTACAGGACTGTGTCACTAAGGAGATGGCATGTTATCTAAAGTTACTCATTAAGCCCACGAAGAGATTGGGAGTTTGTTAGTTTAATAAATGTGTGTACTTTGTCTCCAATAAGGGTGGCCCCGGCTGTTATCTGATCACTCTGTGGCTGCAGGTTGAAAGTTGTTACCAGAAACAGAGAACTGCCTGGTGCCTTTCCTGGCATAGCAGTTGCCAAGAAAGAACCAAGGTATCTTGACCTCTTGCTGCACCCTGGGAAAAAGCAGCTGGTTCAGCAAGGTTCCTGAGCATTAAGGCCACTGGGAAAAAAGCTGGGCTGTGAACCCAGGATGAGCAAATTGGGGGAATGTGAAATTTGGGAAATGAACCAACCTGCAGCCAGTGTGAGCTAATTCATGATGAGCCTATGAAAATCTGAACAACTATGGTTTCCTGCGTTTGAAATACTTATTGGTACTTTTTGTACCAATGCTTATCTTTCCAGCTTCATTTACAAAAGCTCTAGAGGGTTTTTGTTTGTTCGGTTTGTTTTGTATTTAATAGGAAATGCAAAGGCAGTTGCATAAGTTTCCAATGGAGTTTATTTAAGTTGCTTTTTTTCCTAATACTTCATTCAGCAAACATTTATTGAACACTTATCATGAATCGGGCACTCTGCTCCATGAAGAAAAATAAATAAACCCCTTCCTTAAAAGAGTTGGCAGCAACAGTAAACAAGTGGATGAATAGTTGAAGGTAATGGATTTTTGGTTTTCAATTGTTTTTTGATTGTTGGAAGACTTAGTGTGGACATTAATGTCAAATGTGTTCTGTGCTTCAGATGTATAAATTGAAGCAAAGAGGAAAGACTATGGGAAAACAAAGCCACCAGACTGTCCCCTAGAGACACTCCCTTTCTCTAACAGGAACCAAAAGCCAACATAGCCAGAGGATAGTCAGAAAAGGGAAATAAGCTAGCCTGTGCCATAACCAAGAATGTTAGGGTCCACATGGTCTTAGGAAAATGCAAATATTTGGAGGGAAATAAGGCAGAGATCATCTCCTCAAAATGTGTCATTTTCTTGCTCTCTTTTTTTCCCCCAGACTGGTACCCAAAAGCCAAATGAGACTACCTTGTAAATTTCTTTACAAGAATATGTATGTGAATGCACATTTGTTTCATTTCAAATATAACCTTTGAAAATAGCTTACTCTGACCATTTGCATAGCCACCTTATATGTTAGTATTGCCACGTGATTTGTCAGGCAGTGGTGGTGCACACATTTAATCCCAGCACTTAGGAGGCAGAGGCAGGTGGATTTCTGAGTTTGAGGCAAGTTTGGTCTACAGAGTGAGTTCCAGAACAGCCAGGGCTATACAGAGAAACCCTGTCTCAAAAAAACAAAAACAAACAAACAAAAAAAAAATAGAGTGTTTGTGGTAAGCAGCACTTATATAACTATAGTCTATTACATATTAAAATGGTGAGCAGACAACAAATCTTAGTAATCTAATTGTTATATACATATATTTGTCTATATGGCAGAATAGTCTGGTTGTTTCCTAACACAAACTCCATTCCCTAAAGTAATGAAACTTCAACTATTTAAATAAATACATCATTGTCAAAAAAAAAAAAAAAAAAAAAATACATTGCTCAGACTCCCTTGCAGCTAGATGTGACCAAATTATTATAAACTACACAAATATCTTGGGAAGCTTCTAATAACCTGTTTTTTTTAAGGTAGGTGTGTGTGTGTGTGTGTGTGTGTGTGTGTGTGTGTGTGTGTGTGTGTTTAACCTTCAAATGTCCCATATCCTCACTAATTTTCAGAGTCCTAACTGACTTTGTCATTACTGCTATGATAAACTTCCATTATGATTCTGGAAGTACATTTTTTTTCTTACAGTTATTTCAACTTTCACTTTCTGTACTTAGAGGTAGCAATATTAGAATACCTCAGTAGCCATCATTTATCTGAAAAAAAAAAAAACTTACATAGTCGTACTATTTACATTTTCATTTACATTGTAACCATTTTGTTTCATGCAGTTGCCTCTTGTTTTTAACTCAAACTGACAGTCATTACTTGTTCAGCAAAACAATTACTCATTTGCATGAATAATCACAGATTATATTTGAACTTAAATTTCCATCCTATCTTGTATACTGTTTTCCCTGTCTCTCTACCCCAGATTCATTGCTTTGTGGGTGTATTTTGATTCTCTTTCTCCAATACTTTTTCTTGAATTTAATCTTGTTAGCTGTCACCCAAGAAATTATAGTATGAATCACAATTTATAAAAGTAAAATGTTAATGAACGTCCTTAGGTTTCTCTTGGAAAGTAAAATTAAAAGCTGAAAAACATTCCTGATCTACTTTTTAAAACCTCTGAGCTTCATTGCCAGGTATCAGCAATGTATGTTTTGTTTTCTCAAATCCCAACTTTATTACTCCCGTCTTCATTTGCACATGTCAACATATATGCAGCTCTGCACACTCACCAATCCTCTGCACACCAGCCTTATACCCAGAAACTTTTCTCTGCCTCAGACACATTTGTAAGCATAAGTATTTTTCAACCTACTTTAATAAGCATTCAACCTCCCTCTAGCCGTCCACCCACCAGAGTTAGTGAGAAAGAAAGGTCATTAGGATATGGGGGAAGTGGACCTGTTTAGAAATAATTCTTTGTGGCCATTCCAATCTTTGTTCTCAGTCCAGTCCACTAGGCAGACACCACACACGAATCAGCAAGGGCAGTTCAATCCAGAAGAAACCTCGAGACTTGCCAACCAGCCTGATGCCTGAGAAGCCTCGGGAACCTCATGAGTTCTTTGGCAAGTTTCTCTTTATGACATCACCATGAGCAAAACTCAACAATGTAATGTAAGGCAAACCAATACGTGTGTGTGTGTGTGTGTGTGTGTGTGTGTGTGTGTGTGTGTGTGTGTAGGTCAGAGGACAACTTATAGAATTTGGCTTTCTCCTTCCACCATGTGAGTCCCAGGGATTGAGCCCATGTCTTCAGGCTTGGTCGCAGGTGCCTTTACCTACTGAGCTATCACAGCCCACCCACCATCACCCCCAGGTATATTTTAAAACTCAAGTTTATTGATGTATAATATACATCCAATAGAATGCATCTATTTTAAAGAGGTCGATAAACAAATGCATCCATGTAGACATAATCATAAGCATAACACAGAACATTTCCTGTGCCTACCCCAACCTCTTGCTCTTTCAAGTGAACCCACATGCCCCATCTCAGACCCAAGCAGCCGTGGATCTACTTTAACCACTTTAACCTCACACTTGCTGGTACTCTCATGTCTGACATCACAAAAGCAGGGAATCTTTTGTATGGGAATTTTTCTTTTAGCATGATGCCTTAGAGATTAATAATCTACATTGCTGCATGTATCAGCAGTGTTGCTTTCACTGAGTGGTAATTTTGATGCATAAATGTGCTGTTATTGTTGTTATTATTATTATCATTGTTTTTATTATTCATGTGCAAGCATTTAGACATTTCATACTTGGATCAATAGAGCGGGGTCGAACAAAGGTTCTACAGATGTGCAGCTCTCTTGATCTCTCTCTTTGATGTGTGTGAGTGTGTCTCTGAATATGTGTTTGTGTATCTATATGTGTGTATATGTGTGTGTGTGTGTGTGTCTCGGTATCTGTGTCTGATTGTGTGTGTGTGTGTGTGTACTTGTGTGTCTATGTGTGTGTGTCTGTGTATGTCTATGTGTCTGTCTCTGTGTGTATCTGAGTATCTGTGTCCGTGTCTGTGTGTGTGTCTGTATGTGTCTGTGTGTGTTTGTGTGTGTCTGGGCATCTGTGTCCGTGTGTGTGTGTGTGTG
>NC_034594.1:142314008-142315536 GCF_900095145.1 Mus pahari
GGGGGGGGGGGGGGGGGGGGCAACAAAGATCTGTTGCTATGCACTTCACCAGGTCTCCAGATGGGGACTAGAGTGCCAGTTTCCCTTATGTGGCACCCCACTTTCTGTAGTAATTGTTTTGGAGACTGTGCCCTATTTGCTTAAATCCTGGCGATGAAGAACTTGTGCATGGGAGAAGCTCTGGGAAGGTAACATTTCCTACTTAGAGAACAATGACCCGCCCTCCCTCTCTCATCTCCCCAGTAATCTCTTTAGAATAGTTTGTTTGCCGGGTGGAGACTGTGGGTAGTAGGGGCTGCTTAGCTGCCTTTCATAAACTCCGAGGGGATTACCGGGCCCCTGTGTTGGCAGCTGCCTTTAGACTGTGGACTATTACTGCCTCACATTCTCAGAAGGGTCCCCAAGGAAACAGTAAGATTCCCATCCACCATCTTCTTCTATAACCCGGAGCTCAACTCTATTCTCTGCTGCAACTATCCAAACATGAAGACAAAAGTTGATTCAAAAGTATGCATCACTTCATCTCATGCTACCTCCAAGCCTTTGAAAATCTAAATAAACTTTGAAATGCACCGAACAAGGCTGGAAGACCGGAAACACTCAGCGTGGAGCTCAATAACTTAGAATAAGGAAATTCGGTGCCCTTCTGTGTAAAATGTGCCCAGTCATGAGTGGGAGGGCAGGGTGCTTTCTCTTGGTTTCCAAGAAGCCAGAAAAGGGGTGGGAGATGGGGCGGGGGAGGTAGCGAAGCAGAGGGAGATGGAAGAGACTGGTTACAAACAGTGAGGGACTCTTTGCTTTCATTCTTGGCTCCCATGGACACGGCGGCCTAGGAGCACCGCAGGCCTCCCTGGGGAGGGCTGGAAGTTGGCGCGCTTCCTTTAGTCTCCAAACAAGTTAGAGACGTGGCCTCTTAAGAGGGAATGGGACCCAAGGCTCGAGGAGGCAATGGCATTCCTAACCATGGGACGCCGGAGGGAAGGACAGAGCTTTCCAGTGTAACCAACCTTCTCCTGGCACCTCCCCCTTCCAACCCCCCTTCCCCACCCACCCCCACCCCTTTTACACAGGCTCACATGTTTAGTGAAGAAAACAAATTTGCAGCCTAAGAAACAAAGATTTTCCTGGTGAGGAGCTGGGTTTGCAGGTAAGTGCTTACCCACCTTATTCTTCGGTGAAGCTTTGATCTATACTTCAGAATCTAAATCAAATTGACTCGAATTTGGTTCTTAAATTAAAGCTGCCTTGTGTCTGGCCTTAGCCCCACCCCACCCCCTTTTTTGACATTTCAATTTTTTTTTTTACCTATTCACTTTACATTCCACTCACTGATCCCCCTCCCTCACCTCCTCTCCAATCCTTTCTTCCTTACCCCCTTCTCCTCTGAGTGAGTAACCCCCTCCACCCCCCTCCACCCCCTCCGTCTACCCCAGCACTTCAAGTCTGAGAGGCTAGGTGCCTCCTCTCCCACTGAGACCAGACAAGGCAGCCCAGCCCACCTACAGGCAACACCTCTTGGGAGACCTCC
>NC_034594.1:142315666-142351327 GCF_900095145.1 Mus pahari
CCACCCCCTCCACCCCCCGCTCCAGTTGTTTGGGACCCACATAAAGACCAAGCTGTACATCTGTTACATGTGCAGAGTCCTGGTCTAGCCTGTTTGTGCTCTTTGATTGGCAGTTCATCTTCCTGTGGAGTTCTTATCACCTTAGTGGCTATAGTCCTTCCTCCTATTCTTCCATAAGAGTCCCCAAGCTCCGTCCACTGTTTGGCTGTGGGTGGACGCCCTTCTTTAATGCTAATCTTTCCCTGAATTATTACCACCGATGCCTAAGAGAGAGCAACTGACCTGACCGACCGCTATCCTGCGTGCATTCTGTGTTGTAGCCCTGAGGTGAGTATCGGCAGTGACTCTGGTCTCAAACTTGACATATGAAAGATGTGTCCCTTCCTGGGAGTGCTTTTGGTGTTAAGAAAGTAGAAGTGTGGGTTTGGATGTGGGCACTTCATCTGACTAGGCAGTTTAGGATTTAATAAAATTAGATTTCAAACTAATCGGTGACCAATGACCAGAAGCCACCATGCTAGCCTTGCTCTTTCAGGTTACCTCTGGTCCCTGGAGGACACTTGCTTTACCGTCACCCACCCACGCGTGAGGAAGATGGACAGAAGCACGGTGAGGGGACCTCTGTATAAGCAGTTTGACGTGGAGAGAAAGAGTGCCAGGCAAGCAGAAGCCAGACTCAGCCTTAGACTGCAAAGGCTGGATGTCATCTGCCTCTATCACATGAAATCGCTCGCCAGGGAGCAGAGGCAGCTTCAGAAAGAACTGCAGCGCCTGCAGCAAGGTGAGGCTTCTTCATGATCGGCAATGAGCCCCCACTTCCAGCCCTAAGGAGCAGTTTACAGGGAGAGGTAGGGGAGGGCAGCAGCCCTCACCTCATAGTGGGATGCTTATTTACATTGTCAGGTAGCCGTGCGTTTATAAGATCGATATAAAAAGAAATACCCTGTGCTTTTATGGATTCCATTAAAAAATATTCTCAATGCTAAAACAGAGTTATTTCTACAGTAAGGAAGGAGGCTCCTGTCCCTGTTAGAAGGTTCAAGCGTTGTGTGAGCAGAACTTAGGAGCAGAAGAGAGAGGTGATTACAGGAGAGGGAAGTTGCCAAGTGATGCATGGCCAGGTGCCAGCTGACCATGCTTAGCAGAAAGGAAGGGTGTGTGCCAAGGGACAGAAAAAGTATGGTTTGCCACAAATGGTTCCGTATTGCTGAACTGCTCATGCAGTTTCAGAACCCGTACTAACCATGCAGCAACTCCAGCCATGCTTTGAAAGGGTGGACCCCACCCTACAAGGGCTGGGTGCAGAGGATTCCATGTTCACGGTTTAAAGACACGGCTCTGACTATGGTGCGTATGATAAATAAATAAATATAGAAAGAAAGAAAGAAAGAAAGAAAGAAAGAAAGAAAGAAAGAAAGAAAGAAAGAAAGAAAGAAAGAAAGAAAGAAAGCAAGCTTGGATCACAGTCAGAGTAGACCTGATAGAATTCCAAATGCAGGGCTTGATGTAAAAGGCTTGAACTTGAACATTAGGAGAAAAACAAAAACGGGAAGAACGGTCTTTCAAGACACTAGGAAAGTGGAATTTGTCAAGGTTCCATGACGTGATATGTCCAAGCATAAAGGAAACCAGAGAAAACCGGCTCAAGGTAGTCCATCGAACGTACAGGCTAAACGGGACAACTAGGCAGATACAATGCCATGCCGTTACGGTGAAGACAGCGGGAAAGATGATGCCACAGAGAAAAGATAGGTTCATTTCTGAACCTATTGGCTCTGCCGTCTCAACTGCGGAAGCGTGGGCTGCCTGGAGACCTAGCAAATCCTATTTTAATTTTTAATTAAAAACCGATAGTTTATTGAAAATAGGTTTAAAACATAGAAAGTATCCCAATCTAGCCCCAAGGAGACAATAAAGCCAAGGACTCAAAGAAGTGACCCTAAGAGTTTTAGGTGACACCCACGCCCTTGTGTGGTTCTGAGCCCTTATCCGTTCTAACCACAATTGGGTGCTTCTCGGGAGGGGGGTGTCCTGGCTTCTGTTTGGTGGTGGTGGCTTGCTATGTGTCTGGTTGATATTCTTGGCTGCGATTTCTGGTTTGGGTTTAGTAGGGAAGCAGTTGGCTTAGTACTCAGGTTCTAATCCAGGGCCTTTTGTATGTTTAGCAAGCAACCTACTAACGACACCGCCAGCCTTAACCACTCTAACTTTAGGTGATTCTCACTAAAACACAAACCAATGCAAGATTGTCCATTCCAAATGACTCAGTCTTTAATGCCTTAAAACCTAATAGAGTCAGTCAGTGTGTTCTCGTCAGCTGTGACTACAGGGACCCGGAACATCACCTGGAAAAATGCAAAGTTCACGGAATCCTGGCCTCAGGCAGTTGCAAACCTTTGCCAGGGGTAGAAGGCAGACACACAACCATAGTAAACAGACAAAATGTTCACGCCTGGTTATTTTCTTTTTTCAACATTTGTGCCTGCCAAGTAAAACGTTAGAACAAAGACCGCCGGGCCTGAGGCAGTTGCAACATCTGATCTTGGTGTCTAAATCCTATCTGACATGTTCTAGGCAAACAGTCTGCCCTGTGGAACCTTGCTGTTCCCATCCACTGTGTCAGAGTATTGCAACATGTGAAGGGAGCCCAGCATCCGCACGTACCAGCTCTCTGGAGCCCCAGTTCTGGGTGTCCAGTTTCCTCTCCTACTATACTCATTTTCTAGGGCTGCACGGCAAAGTACCAAAACCACACAGATCAACCCATGTGCCTCCATTGTGTCAACATCCGAAGCTTAGAGGTCAAGATGGGCACGTGAGCAGGGTTGGTTTCCTTGGATGTGAGGCAGGAGCAGGCTTCCTCTTTGATGTGTAGACAACGTGTCCCTTCACCCTGCCCAATCTGCATGTCTGCTCAGATAGCTGTTGCCATAGAGACCCCATCACAATGGCCAGGACCCACCATAATGTCTTATATGAATTTGATCATCTCTACAAAGAGCCTGTCTGCAAGCAATGTCATAAAACTAAGGATTAGGAGCCAACAAATGAAACATTACATAATTTAGTCCACATTACTTATTTTATTTTATTTTTAACACATTAACTTATTTTAAACTGTATTTTATTTATGTGCACATATGTCTGTGTGGATATCTGAGTGACTGTATGAGCACATGTGTGTGCAAATATGGCCAGAGACCGAAAGAGGGCATCAGCTCCCTGGGAGCTGGAGTTAAAGATGTGAGCCCTGGATGTAAATGCTGGGATCCAAACTCTTGGTCCTCATGATTGGGCATCGAGAACTTTTAACAGATGAGCATCCTTCCAGTCTACTGTTTGTTCATTACTTCTTAACAGATATCATCAAGAAAAGGTTTTCTTCTTATGTTGGGCATGAAATTCAAAAGAGATCGAAAGATGTTGTCACATTCTTGCCACAAACAGGACAGAGGCACACAGTCCCGGAGCCTAAAATTAGGTAAGTATATGATTAAGTGCTTAGGTATGACACTGAATCCCACTTCCCAACCAATCTCTCTAAAGCATGCCCTCCATCTGAGAAGGTTCTTCCTTCTTCTTCCTAGACAAATACGCTCCCGCCCATCTCCCTCCACCCTCCACCCCTTCTCACCCACTTCACCACCTCAACTGAAACCACACTGAAGGGAACCACAGTATAAAAACCAGAAAGGTAGCCAGGCAGTGGTGGCACACGCCTTTAATCCCAGCACTGGGGAGGCAGAGGCAGGTGGATTTCTGAGTTCGAGGCCAGCCTGATCTACAGAGTGAGTTCCAGGACAGCCAGGGCTACACAGAGAAACCCTGTCTCAAAAAAACAAAACCAAAAACAAACAAATACCAGAAAGGTCTAAGTAGGAGACTCTTAATTTTTCAAAGATGTTTATTTCTTCCTTTTCATCTTCCCCCTCAACTCCCCAGCGAACTGAAAAACAATATTACCCAAGAAGTTAAAACTAAGATTCGGGTGCCCTCTTTACATGACCCTATCCTCAAAGACGCCCCGAGAAGCCAAGAGCACCTTCCATCTCAAGGTGAGAGAACCAGCTGCTTCAAAGAAGGAAACTCACAAGCCCAGGAGGGAGAGCCCGCAAGTCCACTGAAGGGCATGGATCAGAGCAAGGATGTCTCTGTCCCAGGTCACGACCAAGAGCCATCCACCAAGAAGACAGAAGACAGCCGTGTGTCCAGCCGAGATGGTGAGAGAGGGTCAGCATCTGATGAGACCAGATCCGAAAATGCCAATCAAAAGCCACGTGGAGATGCTGATGTACAAAATTCCCCCAGCTCCGTGGACTATGCAGGAAGCTTCAAAGATGAATACACAAAGCCGTCCTTCCTAGAGCTGTTCGAAAAGGCCAAGAATGCCCACTATGTCCGCCACAGGGTGCCCCCCGAGTCTGAGAGATTACTTAGCATCGGGGAGATATTTGGACACAAAGACTACTCACTACCCAGAACAGGGGGAAAACTGTGAAAATGGTGCCAAGTCACTTCCTCTCTGCCTGTGTAATGTCGCCTGACCAGAAGATAGTCTGTAATCACTATGGAAACGGGACCCTTCAAATAGCTGCCATAGCGATGCACAGAAATAAGCAGAAATGCATGAGAAGCTTTCTTTTGCAACCTCGGGGCCTCTGCCCTTTTTTTTTCGGTCTTTCTCTTAATAAACAAGGCCACTATGAAGAGGAAGGAGAGGGAAATTACTATGAAAATATTTTAAGTTTCGAACCTGGAGTTATTTTGATGGAGAAGAAAGTCGTTTGTCCGGAGCTCTGTCCTGTATAGGAGATGCTTACAGTGCCACCTGCTGGCCAGATGGCATAACTACTTGCCTAGTTTCCCTTTCCTCAGGGGTTTGCGTGGGAACCCAACTGAAATCACAGTGACCTGGTCTCCAGATAAAAGCGGTTCTAGCCACAGCTCTGGTCTCCTTTTAAAGTGTCTCCTCTCTTCTCTCTTTTGTTTCTTTTTCCTTCCCTTTCTCCATCCTCTCTCCCCTTCTCTTCCCTCCTTTCCTTACTTCCTTTCCAAATAGTTCCGTCGGGTTTCTCTTTCCCAGTTTCCACCTTAGTATCAAACATTTTTGGATCCTAATGGAAGAAACTAATCTGTGCCCGTCCATCTTCTCCCTTCTCAAAATATCTTACTACCCGCTGCACGCTTTCAAATCTATACCAGATTCAGTCAACAACGAACCATCTCACAGTAAAATGAGGATAATTCCCATTTTAAAATCATTGTTTTAAGCTAGTGTGATGCCACATGTTTATAACTCCAGTATCCCAGTATTGGGGATGCTGAAACAGGAGGATTAACGGAGACCAGTGACACAGTGAACCCCTGTCAAGAAAAGCTCTCTTAGGAAAACAAAGACCACCGGTTTAAGTAGGTGAGCACAGCCTGGGTCCCGCTGTAAATGAACTGAGTAAACCTGGTCCCCTACCTAGATGGCCTGAATTTCACACTTAGAACAAATGGGGTCAGTTGTCATCAGAAAACAGCAGCTCACGGCTAATCCATTTAAATCCTATTCCTCACCTAATAATACACCAAATAAAAATTTCATTTTTATCATTTAATTATAATTTATATTGACTTTGTTAGAAAAACTAGCTTTTACTTTAAGTCCAAGATCAAATAGCAACTGTTAAATTCAAGTTCTCAACCCTATAGCAAACTTGGACACCAAAAGAGTAAATTCAGGAATTGTATATTTGCTTTGCAAGTACTTGTTTACTTTGAATTGGTTTGTTTCTTTTTGGTATTTTATTTATTTATTTATTTATTTATTTATTTTGAGACAGTGGTTAAACTGTGCTGCCCTGGGTTGGCCCTGAACCCCCAGGTTCAGTAATCCTCCTGCCTCACCCTCCTGAGAAGCTGGGATTGTAGGCTCTTACCCCCCAGAACCTACTTAAAATTAGGCATATTTGTTGCAGTCTGCCTTGAGGACATCTTGAAGAACTAAAAACTATTTATTGCAAAAATGATAAAGGACCCAATTGCCTAATACTAAAGCTCCTAGGGGTTAAATTAATTTGAATTTAATGACAAAGTATGAATTAATTGCATTCATTTAATAACACTATTTAATTCCCATTTGCAATGCCTGGTGTTTATATTCATAACTCATAATAGCTCCCATTTTCCAGCATCTCCTGCTGTCCGGAGCTTCTCACATGTCATCCCAGTTGCTCCTCGGAACTCTGCAAATGGTTCTTTTAGTCTTCATCTTACAGATAAACAGAGCCAGGCAGAGAGTGTCCTGTGAGTCAGGTCTACACACTGTCCTCTGTCACGCTCCCTCTATCTACCGTGCTACCTCCAAATTGAAGACAAAGCTTGGTGTGGCCTTGCAAAAATCAGTTGATTAGCTCAGCCTTTGGCCTTCGATGGCAAGGCAATAGTTTATAGTAGAAATGCATTTTTTTTTTCCCTTGTAGTGTGTCCTTTAATGGGTAAGGCAGGTCTGAGGCAAAGGTCAATGGTTCACAAGTTATTTACACTGGTCATGAAGGCAGGGGCTCCCAGAACAGAGAATCACCTTTGCAAAATGCCCAAGTACTGAGAAGAGGTCTGTTCACAAATCTCCACTCCCTGATAAAGATAAAAAGGGGGCTTTCTCCTTCACTGTATCACCCAAACGTCTTCTGTGTGGAGGGCATCTACTCTTTGCCTGGGGGTAGAGGCATTTGGACACTCACAGAGGTGGCGACTGAGCCCCTCTCGACCTGCCCTAAGCTGCTACACAGAAACTCCCTCAGTTCTGCAAGGAAATCTTAAAGCGGATCAAGAACAACAAAAGGTGACATGGAAAGGGGACAATGGCCCAGTAAGGAGCTTGCTGTCCAAGCACAGAGACCTGAGGGCAGATCTCTGTCATCTACACAAAAGCCTAGTGTAACCAAACATATCTGTAATCCTAGCACTGTGGGGAACGGGGAGGCAGGGCACAGAAAAAGATTGAGCCCAGGGTTCACTGGTCATCTGGTCTGCCAGAAATAGCAAGGTTCAGTGAGACTCTGATGGGAAGGCACTGGACATTAACCTCCGGCTTCCACATCCTCCTGCATGAGCGAGCCAGTCTGCACACAGGTGAGAGAAACCACAAAATTAAAACATCTACAGCACAAAGCTAAGGAGTACCAGGACAATTGTAAGTGAAACTGGAAACCGTGGGAGAAAATGGGAACCGTTATGTTTCCCCCTCACCAAGCTGAGACAGCTCAGTTCCTGAGACAGAGAGGCACATGCTGAGCCACAGCCACTATCAAGATTGCAAGATTTATCAGCGGATCAAGGTTGAGGCCAGCCTGATCCATGGGAGGCCCTGTCCCAAGAACGTCCCTTGCTGATTTTTTTTTTTTTTAAAGACATATATTTAGTACAGAGTCTTCATCTCACTTGTGGCTTAGAATATGGATTGCTTGAGATTGCTAAGAAGAAAGGTTTCACCGATCGGGCATAACGTGAAACACAACCCAAATGTCTCCACTTTCCCACCACTAATGTGAACAGGTCGCTGCTACATTCCCTAATAATGGCCATCCTTCAATTACAGTATAAATTAACTTCAATATCATTAGTCATGCTATTTTGAATGGTTTGCATTTAATTATATAAAAATTGCTCCATGGAATTGAGCCACAGGGCCTTGCAGTGGTGGCTCACGCCTTTAATCCCAGCACTTGGGAGGCAGAGACAGGCAGATTTCTGAGTTCGAGGCTGGCCTGGTCTACAAAGTGAGTTCCAGGAAAGTCAGGACTGCACAGAGAAACCCTGTCTTGAAAAACAAAAAAAAAAAAAAAAAAAAGGAATTGAGCCACAGGGAGATCTCATCAGACTCTTAGGTAACACGTGCATTTGACCCACCCTGACGTGATCACTGTCATGATCACTGAAGAGGGAAACTCTCAATTCAAAATTTTAACCTGTGATAAACAGAATATGTATGTAAGCTGTAAGCTATGTATAAGGATAGTTCATCGCCCAACTGGCAATGGGAACCTTTCTGTGTATTTTTGCTGAGGGCTCTGCCTGTGTGGGAGTGAGAGGAGACAAAGGGTGTTAAGTAAGTTGGCAGAGTGGACATGCCTCAAGGCCGGGGAAGAGGAGCAGACAGCTAGCAAGTGTATTCCTGCTCATCAGCAACTACGTCCTTCTCAACTTTCTCCTGAACTCCAGAAAACAGGACGCTAACGATCGGAATGTCCAGTGAGTCTGCTGATGGGTCTGTTGATTTTGAATTTAGCTCAACATGAGGCTGGTGATGGGTCAGCGGTTAAGAACCCAAGGACTGGAGGGAGATCTCCATCTCCTCTCCCTGAGAAAAGAGAGTCTGCACCTTTACCTCAGAAAGGCCAGACCGTGTGTTCAGAATCTCAGAGGCAGTAAATCTCAGAAGCAAAATGCAGCCAGGGACCCAAGCCCTCTGCATTGCCACACCACATTCAGCTACCCCGGCAGGCTCTAAAAGCCCATAGCCAGCCAGCCCAGGGGTCTCCTGAAATAAGGAGGCTGTGATGGCAGCCAAACAACAGCCACAGAGGGTATGGGTGTTGAGCAGACCCATCAAAGAAAAGGAGAGGGCTTGGACTTAAAGAAGCAGAAGGGTTAGAAATATATATATATTAATTATATATATAATATATAATTAATATATATATTATATATATATATTTATATATATATATATGTGGGGGCAGCAGAGTTAAGCGTAGCTTTTCCACGCTACCCAGGGACGGGTCCATACGGCGTTGTTCTTGATTCCCATCGTAACTTAAAGGGAAACTTACACAATGTCCGGAGCCCTTGATGTCCTGCAGATGAAGGAGGAAGATGTCCTCAAATTCCTTGCTGCGGGAACCCGCTTAGGTGACACCAACCTTGATTTTCAGATGGAGCAGTACATCTACAAAAGGAAAAGTGACGGTATCTACATCATAAATCTGAAGAGGACCTGGGAGAAGCTGTTGCTTGCAGCTCAAGCTATTGTTGCCATTGAGAACCCTGCTGACGTCCGTGTCATCTCCTCCAGGAACACTGGCCAGCGAGCTGTGCTGAAGTTTGCTGCCGCCACAGGAGCCAATCCAATTGCTGGCCGCTTCAGACCTGGGGCCTTCACTAACCAGATCCAAGCAGCCTTTAGGGAGCCACGGCTTCTAGTGGTGACCGATCCCAGGGCTGACCACCAGCCACTCACAGAGGCCTCTTATGTCAACCTGCCCACCATTGCTCTGTGTACCACAGATTCTCCCCTGCGCTATGTGGACATTGCCATCCCATGCAACAACAAGGGAGCTCACTCACTGATGTGGTAGAGGCTGGCCAGGGAAGTACTCTGCATGCGAGGTACCATCTCCCGTGAGCACCCATGGGAGGTTATGCCTGATCTTTACTTCTACAGAGACCCAGAGGAGATTGAGAAGGAGGAGCATGCTGCTGCTGAGAAGGCTGTGACCAAGGAGGAATTCCAGGGTGAATGGACTGCACCAGCTCCTGAGTTCACTGCTGCTCAGCCTGAGGTAGCCGACTGGTCTGAGGGTGTGCAGGTTCCCTCTGCGCCCATCCAGCAGTTCCCCACAGAAGACTGGAGTGCACAGCCAGCCACTGAGGATTGGTCAGCAGCTCTCACAGCGCAGGCCACTGAGTGGGTTGGAGCCACCACTGAGTGGTCCTGAGCTGCTGTGCAGATGCCTGAGCAAAGGGGAAAGAGATGGAAGGAAAAATAAAGTTCCTAAAAGCTGAAAAAAAAAAAAAAAAAGAGTTAAGCATACTGGCCACCAGAGGACCCGGCCTCTATTCCTAACACCTACACGGCAGCTAACTGCTCTCTGTGATTCCAGTTCCAGGGAATCCAACTCTCTCCCCTGGCCTCCATGCACTGCACACACATGGGGCACAGAAATGCATGTAGGCAAAATACCCACACACATAAAACAACTAAAAAGTATATAAATAGATTGAGTTTTATAGGCTAGATATAAGAGCTCACATCTGCATGGTTTCCTTACATTCAATTTTCTAAGGGAATATGAACATACATGCACACACACACACATGCACACACTTACACATATACACACACGTACACACACACTTACACACATACTCACATGCACACACACACACTCACACATACACATGTACGCATTCATTACTTTCTTTAGGAATAAAAGTATAGAGAAGGCCCTCGTGGCTTCACAGTGGCTCACTATAGAAGTCCACAGCAGCACTGTTGTGCCTCTCTGCAGGCTAGTGGGACTGTTTGGGGACATGTTGGTGAATGGTGATCCTAACAGTTTGGGTTTGGTTACTCTTGCTATACAACTGAGGCTAGTCTCAAACTCTCAGTCCTGCTCAGTCCTTGAGTTAAAAGTGTGTCCTGTTAGTTACATTTGGCAACTAGACATTTTTTTAATTTCCAGAAAATTTGATACAGATTTTGCCCATGTTTTTATCCAAGTTCATCTTCCAAATAACAAACTCGGTGTGAGACAGGTCCTAAATGTAAAGGGAAAATGGTCAGATACGATTTGGACTAGAGAGAAAGGCACAGAAAGAGAACTGGGCAGAGCCCAGCCTGGCAGCTTCCCTGGGGATCTCTAAGGATACAGGGTAGGCTACCTCACTGCTGTCCCCATCCCTAGCAAACCAAGCCTCCAGCGTGCACACAACCTGCAGGCCTGAGCTGGCTGCCCCCAGTAGCTTGTGTCCATCCAGAGCAGAAGCATTACTTAATGGTGTCATGTTCAACCATGAACAAAAACCCTGCTGTACAGTACAGCATGAGGTCAAGACTGTTCTATAATTATATTCACAGCAATAAGGTGAGCATCTCTTCATCATATGACTGATTCTCAATAGACACTCTTTCACTATACAAGACGGATACCTATTTTCCATTTACCTGGAAATAACTCTGCTGGGGTTGAAGAGAGCTCACCCACAGGAAAATGTGCAATCCGATGCCTAGGTGCACAAGCTCACAGCTCATCCTTGCTCTGCCATTTAATCCTGAATACCATGCAGATAAGTATAACAAAGTTATGCTCAGAGACCGGAGTATCTTGTTATCTTCCTAGGGGTTTACCGAGGGTCCCAGAGTTGGTAGGGGATACAGAGTTTAGCCAGTGCAACCCCAGTTCAAAGATGTGAAATGGCATTTTAAAAGAAGTAGGCTATGAAAGTGATTATTTGGGGGTGAATTTTTAGTCAGTGAATTTTGGTTTAGAATGGAAATTTGTTCACAGTATGCGTTTCAATGCTGCCCCCTAGTGGTAAAGATGGCCCATTCAGGAAGAATTACCTTGAGAGTCAAGAAGTTAGTTATTATGCTAACATAATTTCTCAAAGGGTTTTCTAAGAAATCTTACTAAGTGCTGTTAGGGAAAAACCTAGAGCTGAAATAAGTCTGGGGAAACTGGGTTAGATAATTGGAATCAATTTCTCTAGATGGGACTTCCCTTAAGTCTTTAGTATGTTAATATCAGGGTGAACATCCAGAAGGAATAAAAGAAGCTGAAGTACCCCAAAGGATATAGCCATGGGAACTTTGTCCATACATAATCTCCACGAACTATGGTGACCAGCTAAGCACATTTTAGAAATACTATTCTGAAATTAAAGCTTTTTATATCATAAGAATCAAATAGTCAACAAAGATCCCATACATTTTGGAAGATGACAGGAAGGACATTTTTCTTAGGGGATATTTCCCTTTGCTACCCTATGGGTATTCCTATAAACACCTCTTATACGTATGCATTTATACTCAAGCAAGTGCAGCAATAACCCTACTTAAAAATCTTAGCATCAAAGAGACAGAAATGATGCGTTCAGGAAATGAACAGATCATTCTCTCGTCCAACTTCATTTGACAGCTGGGAAATCTGAAGGGAGAGATTTGAACTATAGAGTCCTGGGTAGATTCTGAATAAACAGCAAATAAAACTGGGGGTTCAGTCTATCTCTGATCATCTCCCAGGTCCATGGTCCACATTGATACCACCTTGCTCCCTTCCACACAGAACAGAAAGGAAGAGGCAGTTTCTGGTGTGAGGATCCTGATAACAAGTGACATAACTAGATCCCAGAAGAAATTCAACTCTGGCACTGAGTCACGAGTCACTGTTTTTAAACCATTCCCCAACATCTTTTCTACCGAAAGTGATTAACCAAAGCCCACCGCGATCATTCTGTAACTCGCTCCAAAAGGCACGTGTGGCTTGGCTTCCTTTCCAGGTGGACTGGTGGCATCCACTGAACGCTTCTGAGAAAAGTAATCCAATTCCAAAGGGGGGAGGAGAAGCAGAGAGAGTAGCTTTTTTCTTCTTTACCTGAATATGACTTTCTGACCTGGTGAGGACATCTTGCTCCAGGCTGAGGAGGACACACAGAAAGCAGACAGCAGGAGACAACGCTGAGAAATTGGTGGAGGTCAGCTAACACAAGGATTCTTAGTCAGATCCCCCTGTGATCCAGGAAGGCTTCTGGGAATGAGAAAGATGCTACTAAAAATTGGTTGGTACAAAAGACAGAAAATGGACGAATCTGGCTACATATGATGCCAAGGAGCCCAGGAAGCCAAGGCCAGGGCTGGAAGCAGGGTAAAGCTGTAGGCACAGGCAAATGAGAAAAGGTAAGAGCCTGAAGGTAGAGAGGGCGGTACAGATAAAGGGAGGCAGAGTGCAACAATGGTTAAGAGCAAATTAATAATAAATCTCTACATAATAATTATATAAATAATAACTGTGATTATTACATTAAAGTTAAATACAATTAAAATAGCAATCTTAATTGCCAGATGACTGTTTAGGTCTGAAAGGATGAAATCAGTGGGCTCTAAGATGGCACACAGGTCCATTTACTGACTGGGGAGCTCATGAACATCTCCTCACTCTGGGAAATTCGAGGCAGCAAAATCTCTGGACAGTATGAGAGGTTCAATTCCCTGAACCTGCTCAGTGGGCATAGATATAAGAAGCCATCTTAATGTAGAAAGGGCACAGGAAACGAGGAGTGACTCTGTTCATTCTCTACCTTTCCAGCATGAAATGAAGAATAAAAGAATACAGTTAATGCCTGGGAGTCCAATAGATGCTGTGATCACACAGAGATTGGGGCTAATGCGTGTGAGGCCCAGGATGTGTGAAGGAGATAAAATTCTGGTCCTGGTATGAAGAACATGCCATGCCTGGATTTGCACTTCATTCATGCTGTGTTTCCTCAAGTCATCCTTCCAGGAAACAATCTCGGTCACCCCCATTTTTTCTTATCAGCTTTAATACATCTAGAGGGGTTACATTTTATTTATTTATTACACTATGGTAATTGTCTCACCGGTAAAAAAAAGAAATTCCTTTGACCCTACTGAAGATATCTAGTGATATGCAAGGTCTTGTGTACAAGCTTCAAACACACACACACACACACACACACACACACACACACACACACAGACCTCTCCTTCCAGGTATCTAGGTATTATGACTTATACCAAGAATCTCAGCACTGGGGAGATTCTGCGATTAGAATCATTAGATGAGCATTGTAGTTGGCAGGCTACTCTATGCATGCCCCTGCTATGACCAGGGAAGGGAGAGCCTGAAGCTCTGGCTTCAGATAAACGCTTGAGGCATAAAAGAAAACTGCGACTGAGTGCTCGGCACGAGATGCTTTTCCTGGATCCCATCTGTCCAGAAAGTTCTGCCCTACACGGAAATTCTCAACCTGCACAAAGCTTAGCTCCTTGCTCCCCTGTAAAGGGACTTTTAGCAGCTGGGGTGTGAATCAGTTTCTAGGGTGCTTGCCTAGCATGCACAAAGCCATGAGTCCCAGCCAAGCATTGCACACATCTACAATCCCAGCACCCAAGAGGTAGAGCCAGGAAAATCAGAAGTTCCAAGCTATCCACAACTTTATAGTAAATTTGAGTCCTTGCCTCAATAATACATAAAATGAAGGTACTACTTGATCTGAAGTGACGTGTTAGTCATGGAGAGTTGCTTCCTCTGTTTTTATAATGATTTAATTTTCAATTATTTATTACTATAGTATGTGGGGTGTGCTCACATGGCATGCATGTGTACATGCATGTGTATGTTTGTGTATGGAGGGATTCTCATGTGCCATGCCACATGTGTAGAGGTCACAGGACTACTTCGTGGAGTCTGTTTTCTCCTTCCACCTCTGCATGGACTCCGGAGCTCAAACTCAGGTCCTCAAGCTTGTATAGCAAGAGCCTTTACTGGCAGAGCCATTTCTCTGGCTCATATAAGAAATGGTTTTATTTTTTTTTTAATTTTTATTTATTTATTTATTTATTTATTTTTGGTTTTTTGAGACAGGGTTTCTCTGTATAGTCCTGGCTGTCCTGGGACTCACTTTGTAGACCAGGCTGGCCTCGAACTCAGAAATTCGCCTGCCTCTGCCTCCCAAGTGCTGGGATTAAACGCATGCACCATCACCGCCCAGCATGGTTTAATTTTTAAAGATTTATTTTAATTATTGATAATTTAAGAGCACTTATTTTACATTTTAATTTTAACATATTAATTTAAAATTAATAATTAGATATAACCATAATAGATACTGCATATAATTTTGCACATACTTATATATAATAATGCATATGATTATATGTTATTTTGCACTAATTTATTTTAATGTTACCCTTAGTTTTATTTTAATCTTAGCTGTATCCATTTAAGTGAAGAGTAGGGAAGGTGGTGTAAGTGATAGTTTATGTTTAGCCAGTGTCCCAAATTAAAGGATCCATAGCCTTTGTGGCCTTGCTCAGTAGTGCACCATGTAAAGTGCTTTTCCTTTAAGTTTTCACGTAGTTAAGCAAGAATTTCATGACCCCTGGAGAGGATCAGGTGATTCACCTTGGACGCAATATCAGAGCTCTTGGAGACTCATTATTTATTAATTTTTAATTTATTTTAATAAGCACTAAGAACAAAACTGTAGCTACCATATAGCACATACTGTGGTCAGCATTCCATAAATAACAATCCAGGCTTCACTTCTCAAAAGCAGAACAAGCCTTGTCTTGGGGAATGCTCAGAAGAGCTGAGAAAGCTGTGTTTCCATCTCATTTTTAGAACCAACCTAGTTGAGGAAATTATGAACTAAGGCTCATGGTCATGCAAGTCAGTATTAGATACAAAGTAACTGGACCAAAGGTCAGATCTTGCTGGGACATGCCCTATAATCACACCTTGACTTTAATTCAGGAGAAAGGCAAGTGATCCTGAGACATCCCATAAGGGACACATGCATTGTGTAAATCTAAGATTCAGCTTCTGTGAGCCCCAACAACTAATGATCAGGTAAGCCCTCTACAGGAGTTTCCTAGTTCCACAGTCTATTTGGGCCTTTATCAACAAACTCTTCAGAAAGGTGTGTCCTCTCAGAACCTCATTCCTGCTGTGATGGTTAATTTCCACTGCCAACGTGATTAGTTGAGGAAATATGTAGGTACCAATGAGGTACACTTGGGTGTATCTACAGGGCTTTTCTAGAGAGGGTTCGTTGAAGGGAAGGCTCCACTTTGAATATAGGTGGCCCCACCCCATGGGCTGGGGTCCCAGACCAAATAAACAAAGAAAGCATGCAATCTACAAGCATTTATCTCTCTACCCCCTGACCTGCCCAGGATCCCTACCAAGGATCCCTCCACACCGTGATAGACTGTAGCCCCCCACAAAGCATGAGCCAAAAGATATTCTTTCTCATCCAGGTTGCTTCTTTCAGAAATTTGGTGAGAGAGATGTAAAAAAGTAACAAATAGATATAAAAAGTTTCCATTCTCCCTTGACAATTAGGGCTCCAATCAAACACAAGAAGCCCTCAGAGAACAAGTGACAATCTGACTCTGCCCACTAACAGCCCTGTCCCTACAGAACAAACCAAGACAAACTACATTCAAAGAAGAGTGAAAGGGGCCAGCTGAAATTACTCCCCACCATCAGAGAGCCAATTACATCTGCAGACAGCATGAGGGCCAGCTGTGTTAAAAGACTACAGAACCGGAAGAGCAGGAAAGAGGGATCAGGATCAGATTCAGAGCTCAGTAATAGATGCTTAAGCTAGATGCTCAAGCACTAGCCAGAATGCCAAGGACGAGCCTCGGCTTGGAGAGGGGTTCTGAGAGAAGGGGTGTCTGAAAAAAGAGGTGAAAACAAATGACTTAAAGTCAAATCATGGGTCCAATCTGGCTGCCAATGTTCTGCTCAAAACAGCTTTCTAGACTGCTCTCTCTATGATCTGCTTTCTTTTGCTATTCAATGCTTTAATATATATTATAGTATATTAAATATATTAAATATATATTTTATATATTATTAAATATATAATTTATATTATAACTATAATATATTAAATATATAATTTATATAATATATTAAAGCATTTTTAGAATAGCAAAAGAGAGCAGATCATAGAGCAATATATATATAAAATATTGCTGTAGACAGTTCTCCAAGCAGTTATGTTTTGCTATTCTAAAATACTCTCTGGATAGCTCATCTCTTGCAGACCATAAGCCCAGTCTTTTATTTGACATATCAATCCAGGCATTTACTCCAGGTTCCCTTCTGATCTTTCTGTGAATCAGCATTCCAGGACCCCAGCCTTTGATTTTTAGGAGACAGCAAGTACATTTGTTTTTAAACATTTTAAAAGAATTCAGAGATCTTTCTGCTTCTGTTAAGCACAGATGATAGGCTAGATGCATGAGATCCTGACCTGAAATTACCCTTTCCACCATGCCTGGGCCTGGACTCACTGTGTCCCAAGCTGACCTTGAACTTGGGAACTACCTGCTTTTGATCTTTCTGACAAGCTGTTTCATTAATGCAGCTGCCTCTGCTATTCCAGATCTGTGAAACCCCTCATATAATTCATATTGCATCCTTATTTTTTGCATAGTTGAAAAACTACATATTTTTGAACTCATGTTTTTAGAGTTCTTTCCCACAGCCTTAAGGGCTGTCTTGAAGGTCCCAGCATTTACCATTTTGCTAAGTCATCAGCCATCTCATCTTTGCATCCTGAACTTGTGCTGCTCTGATTATTATGGAGTCATTAAGGCTAACAGAGAGAACATTCCTTGAAGGTGGAACATGGAAATAAGTGCATTATTATACAAACAAGGCTTCTGTCCCAACAACTGTCAACACTCCTGGAGGCCCATGCCCTGCTGGCTCTGCTCCAGGGGCAGGAAACCATGTCACCTTGTCCCTTCTGAGAGCCATGACAACCCCCAGCCTCAGAACAGTACATACATGAAGGAGCATTCTAAGGAAATCACCAAGAGGATACGGTATACGGGAATGACACAGAAGCCATCAGACCCAGCCAGGAGTGTGACACAGAAGCCATCAGACCCAGCCAGGAGTGAGACTACCAGCAGAAAACGTCCACATGCAAATGAGAGGTTAAAAACGGAAACCTGACAAGCATATTGTCTTAGTTAGGATCACTATTGCTGTGATGAAGCACCAGAACCTTGAGGAGGAAAGGGTTTATTCAGCTTTTGCTTCCACATCACTGTTTCTCATCTCAGGAAGTTAGGGCAGGGACTCAGGCAGGGACCTGGAGGCAGCCACTGAAGCAGAGGCTATGGAGGGGGTGCTGCTTACTGGCTTCCTTCCCATGGTTTGCTCAGCCTGTTTTCTTATAGAACCCAGGACCACCAGCTCAGGGGTGCCCCCACCACAATGGACTGCCCCCCCCCATCGGTCATCAATTAAGAAAATGCCTTCCAGGCTTGCCCACAGCCCAGTCTACTAGAGGCACTTTTCCACTTGAGGTTCCCTTCTCTCAAATGACTTTTGTTTGTGTCTAATTGATGCAAAAATTATCCAGAATACACATATACCAGGATTGGACCTCATTTCACAGGAGGCTGAACACCAACTCCCAGGTCTGTTGAGGTTGACTCTGTCTAACATAAAGCTGGGACAAGGGAAGAGCCTACTGATGTAGGTTTAGGCAGGCTTCATTTTTTTTTTCCAGATCACATTAGTGAAGTGAAAAGAAAACACAGCAACTTTATCCTGGTTGGGACGAATTCCACCCAAGCATCAAGACGTCTGATGCCCTAGGTCCACTTCCCCTGCTCACAATAGCCAAGTCAGTTATGCACCACACTGGGGTGGAGGGAGGCTTAATGCAGCATGGGCATGTGCAGTGCAGGTTTTCGGTAGAAGATAAGTGTGAGTTCAGTTTACTAGGAGAATGAGGGTGTTTATGCCAGGGTCCCTGGACAAGGTTTGTGTGGCTGTATACTATTGGCCAGGGCAGGAGAGTTGGAAGATGTTTCATGTACATACTCAGGGGCTGTAGGGTGAGAGTGATGGGCAAACAAGGATTGAAGACTGATAACCATCAGGGTAATACATTTTCTTGCTATGGTTGATTGCGGGGGGGGGGCGCTTTCTGGTGCCAGGTTTGGAATGGGGAAGGCTCCTGCTATCCTCATATTTGAGATGTCTGTGGTTGAAGCTTCCTCAACCCGTCCTCCATAACCCTGGGCTATTATGGGTCCCACAGAAATCTGGATGTGGAGCGGGCCAAGCCCTGAGTTCTGTGCTTGGGGCAGTTTGTATCTCTCACATATCATTGGATAGAGCTAGGTGTGGACACGGGGCACCAACCGTACCATCATAGAAGGAGGAAGAAATTAAAACTGTTTGAATGGACTTAGGAGAAATGAAGGGAGCTCTGGTGGCAAAGGCAAGATTGTAGATTATAACCGTACAAGATGGAATGTCTCATGCTCATTGCTACTTTCTGACAGAAAATGGGCTTAGACAAATCTTCCTCCCAATGAAGCAAAGCACCTTACTCATATATGATTGCTTCTGTATGTTTTCTGTATGTTAAACTGCCCACCAGGGTGGGGGTAGACAGGAAGCCAAAAATGCCACCTATGCTGAAAACCCAAGGTTTTCTTTCTTCCCTCCCCCTTTACAACCTACTTCCTTCTCTCTGGTTACTGCAAAGTCAGTCCCGCATGGGAGTTTGTAATTGTAACAAGCAGAGCCTGAAGTTTGCATTTAAATGATGGCTTCACGGTTTGCAGTTTTTATAGACTTGGGGTGCAAGGTTAGTATTGCATGAAGTGTGTAGCCTGCTCGTCCTATAAGGTCTATATAGAACAGACCCTGAGAGAACTGGGGTTGGATCAACTCACCCAAATTCCCAAGGGAGCAACAATGGTGTAATTGCAGTATGGGGACAGTTTTGATGCTATAGAGGACATCCCCAGGCAGCTGAAGGTATGGCTTAAAGTAGACGGGCAAAGATCACAGAGAGTAAGATGGCTGGACACAAGGAGACCAGCTGAGGTCTACTTGACCAGCAGACTGTGACACGGGAGATAACTGGGTCAAGCACGTGGTCATCACTCCAGAATCATTACTAGGGCTTGCGTCTGGAGATACACCAGGTAGAATTCTGAGTTGTCCCAAGGTGGGCATGGTGGGGACAGTTCAGCTGGATGGATCCTCCACTCTTCCCTTGGTCACCCCAGTGAGCGTCATCAGCATGGTGCACGTGAAACCCGACTACTCGACCATTCAGCTTACTCACAAGCAGCAGTTTCCCAAGTAAGAATCCATGGGCCTCTGACCCCAAACCCTTGACCACAGCTCAGCCATCCCTCGGTGGTACCTTGGGACAGTAAGTAGTCTGGGTCCAGCCCTGTAAGCACCTGAAGACTACCTGACCCAGAAGCCACAGAGTAAGGGTGACCTCTGCTGGCTGAGAGGGACCACAGGAACCTGCCACCCATTCTCCTGAACTGTTCGATAAGGCCCTCCACCACTTAACCAAGTACAGAGGTCTGGTATCATATGTGGATCTGTTTTCCGAGTTGTCAGTCTGTCTGTCTGTCCATCTGTTTTGGTGGGTTAGATTTTAAATGATCTCCATTTGTAAAGTCCTCCTCTTTACTCTGAATATAAAAATCTGGATGTGGTCATGAGTTACTCAATTTCCAATATCATCTCCTTTGCTCTTTCTCCCTTTACACTGAGCAGATAACTATGCAGTCTTCCCTAGTGCCTGTTTTTCTGACCCTGGGTTGTTCCATTTTAGGCATATATTTCCTGGTCATAATTAACTCAACGCTATATGAGTCTCCTTGAGGAACAAAGCAAGCTAAATAAGGATTAGATGTGGCCATATCAAAATTCTTTATAAAGTGCATGTGAGACCTTCCATAAAGACAGGTTTTATAGATGAAACGAGGAAAATAAGACTTATGATATATATTGTCTGGGAGATAAACCAGTGTAGTCCACCACACAGACAGTGCGAGGGTCACCAGGCTATTCAGTAAATCTACTCCCAGCCTTCTGGGAAGTTATGCACCCCACCCTGTGAAGGAATAACCCTGTGTGCTCAACATTCCAGGGTCCCCTAGTGCAGTGGTTCTCAACCTGTGGGTCATGACCTCTTCAGGGAGGCATGACCTTTTCATAGGGGCCCCTTTATGACGTCTGTGTATCAGACACGTACATTATGATTCATGACAGTAGCGAAGTTACAGCTTTGATGCAACAGCAAAAATAATGTTATGGTTGGGGTCATCGCAATAAGGAACTGCAGTAAAGAGTCGAAGGGTTTGGAAGGTTGTGACCCTCTGCCCTGGTATTGTTTATGAACACACAAAGACCTCCCTGCCTCTACAGCATCTGGTTTTGTTTATTTAACCCACAACCTGCACAGACCTACCTCATCCCTTTTTAATTCTACTACCTTTAGTGTATTTTATGGAAATGCCACCATTCTTTGTCCAATACCCTAAAGACTGGATAAACATGCTTACATTCTTTATATTCTCCTGCTGTTGCTGGGCAATACTATAATGAACATTGCTACAGTGGTCTGAAATCTCTTAGCTGCAATTTCAAAGTCCCAACAGCTTAGGAAACTGAACATCTTTTCAAAATGTTTAGCATACTCCTTGGCACTAAACCTATCCAAGCTGGGAGGAGGCTATTTATAGTTTTTATCCTGCTTTAATGTGAATTCATGTATCTTTTTCGCTGACAACTGGCTTTGATTATAGGTTAACAGCCCAACTCCCTCTAGGGCTGTTACAAAACATACTGTATTGTGTGCACCAACTTATCTTTCCAAAGAACAAGCAACTTTAATTTTCAAAGCATATATTTAGCACCAAGAGTTTCCAACAGGTGACAGGAACCCTGACACGGTGTATGTATTCGAGTTCTATCTTTAGGGTAAATTTAGAAATGCTGACTTGCTAAAGGCACATGTGCTTTTAACTTGTCAATTTGTTCTTCAAAAGTAATGACAGTCTCAGTAACTCTAGCTTGGTATTCTGAAAATTATTCCAACTTAAGATACACTGTAGCTTTTTATAAATGTGGCATAATAAAAATCAACTGAGTCTAAGACCAAGATAGCATAATTTTATTCAAATAGATGCTTGTTCAATCAACTGTTCATATATTCATCAAGAGCCCAAGAAATGGCAAGCACTGGTCAAACACTAGAAATACAATGAGAAACAACAAAGAAAGGTCTTGACCTTGATCCTTTGGAATATTAAAGGATAATAAACAAGAGAAATGAGTACAAATGTTATAGAAATAAATGATTTTTAGGCAAGAGCTTCATTCTTTATTATATAGATAATAATATCTCTTATTACCAAAGGTGAAAAATCAAACAGGAAATGGTAAGAGATATAAATAAACAGCTTGACAGAAAAATAGGTAATTTTTTTTTTTAAAGCACCCTCTATCAATACAAGGAAGACAAGTTACTCAGTGCTGGTGCTGGTATATGTTTCTGAGAGTGGCAGCTTCAAATGTAGCTAGGAGCCTAAAGGAGCGATGAAGCTACGCATTCCAGGTTAGCCTGGAGCAGAGCAGGAAAAGGAACTGGGGGTGGTGGTGGAGGGAGAACAGCAGCCTGCTCTTAATGCTCATCAGGAGGCGCTCAGGGCGAGGGCACAAGCATCTGGTGAGACGCACAGATTTTAGCTTCATCACAATTTTAACGGAGCCCCCCACACACACCGTTCCATTAATGGGTTTTAGTATGGGCCTCTCTAAGTCTAATTTTTACTTTTGTGTGGGTGGGTGTGAACATCTGTCTGTGCACCACTTGTGTGCCTGGTGCCCACAGGCCAGAAGAGAACACTGGGCCCCCTGGAACTAGTTACAGGAGATTGTGAGCCAAGATGTGGGTGTGGGAAGTGAACTGAGGCCTCTGGAAGAAGAGCAGATGGGACTCTTAAGTGCTGAAACATCTCTTCAGCCCTCAAATATTTTGTTTTGTTTTTTACAAGGTAGATAAGGATGATAAAACCCGAGGGACATGAAGAAATTTTATATTAAATAACTATCAAAGTCCTTATTGAGGACTGAAGAAAACAAAACTGGAGCAAATCAAACCAATCAAACAAAAGCTTCAGTGGACAAGTACTATAGCATTCCAGCCTAGGGACTCAACTACAGAGAGAAGACGAGCCCCAAGGCCCTGAACTCAATATGCCCGAGTATGCAAAATAAATACATAAAAATAAATTAATAACATGAATCAAAATTTTAAAATTAAAACCAGAAATGGTCACAGAACAAGGAAAACTGAGCACAGGAAAGAAACGGAAGAGTAAAACCACAACAGAAATGAAGATGGTGTAAAGGTGAGAAATACTGTTTTTAACAGCAGTGCAGTCCTCCCACATAATACCTGCCCGAAGAGCACCTAGGAACTCCTCACAAAATACAAAGGGAACAACAACCAGGGTTCCAAGGAGGAAATACGAGCTGGTGTGGTGTGAAGAAAACTTCACAGAATACTCATTTCAAGCAGAACAGATCCTGTACAATAAATAAAAGTCAAAAAATGCAATACAGAAATAGGACTTAATATACCCTGACTATATTAACATAAAACTAGGAAATCCCAACAGGCTACAACTAGAAACCAGTACTAACTTTTAAAAGATTTATTCTTATGTGTATGGGTGTTTTGTCTGCACAGATGCCTGTGCATCAGATGCACCTGTGGTGCCCACCGAGGCCAGAAGAGGGCATCAGATCCCCTAGAACTGGAGTTAAGAGATGTTGGTGAGCTACCACATGGTGCTAGGAATCAAACCTGGGTCCTCTGAAAGAGTAGCCAGTAGCCGGGCAGTGGTGGTACACATCTTTAGTCCCAGCACTTGGGAAGCAGAGGCAGGTGGATTTCTGAGTTCGAGGCCAGTCTGGTCTACAGAGTGAGTTCCAGGACAGCCAGGGCAACACAGAGAAACCCTGTCTCGAAAAATAAAATAAAATAAAAAAGAGCAGCCAGTGCTCTCAACCACTAAGTCATCTTCCCAGCCAGTATCAATCTTTTAAATCTCTAAATATATGAACATTGAGTATTGCTTAATAATTCATAAAAGAAAACCTCAACAGAAATTAATAAAATAATGCAGGACAATATGTCAGCACATGTGGGATAAGAATATCATCTAGATAATTAAATGCTCATAATTAAATGCTTATAGCAACAATTAAGAAAAATTTCCAAATATGGAACCTAAGTTTTAACTCAAGAGACTAGAAAAGGTTTACTTTAAGCTAAAGAAAACAAAAAGATAATTAAAACAAGTGAGCTAATAATCTATATGGATAATATGTAAATAACTAGGAAGGAAAAAAAACGAGGCAGAAACAAGGTTCTTTGCAAATACCAGCAAACCGGGAAAGCTCCTGCCTTGCTGACAAATTCCAGTATCAGGAATAAAACGGAGGGAATTCCTAATGGAGCCAGCAAAAAGATAATAAAGACATTCTAAGAATAACATGATGTTTATAAGTTGACAACCCCAGAAAAGGGTATGTTTTCCCCAAACTCACGAATAAGCAAAACCCAAGCCTCCTCTCAATCTACTCTCAAGGCTAAGGTTGTGACTACCCAGCATCAGGGCCCCTAATCCTCCCCATACCACTGCAGAGCTCCTGGAAACAAACGCACGGGGAACAGAAGGGGCCATCTGTCAGAAGGGCGGTGGCCTGCAGTGTCTGGGCCTCGGCATGCTGGCTTATTGATCGCTAAGGAACCTCACCATTCTCTACCAAAATGAGGAATTCTCATGGTTCACACAGCACAGATCCTCAAGCAAGGCTGTGAGGAACAGAATAGAGGGGCGACAGCTTTGCTTTGCAGATGAGAAACATGAGTTTCCCCCTGAGAAGGAGCCTTCGCCAAATGGGAATGAACTCAGGATGAAGAATGAAGAACCAACCCTTGTTTCCCAGAGACAGAGGAGGGGCCTGTGGGTGTGGACTGATTCTCACCTGTATCTTTACAAAAAAAACAAAAAACAAAAAAACTTGAGGTCAAGAAAATTAGAGAAACTCTAACCAGAAAGTTTTCATACCACAAGTTGTAGGGAGATTATATTTATATATCTATTACTTTCTCACTTTGAGGAGGGGCCTGTGGGTGTGGACTGATTCTCACCTGTATCTTTACAAAAAAAACAAAAAACAAAAAAACTTGAGGTCAAGAAAATTAGAGAAACTCTAACCAGAAAGTTTTCATACCACAAGTTGTAGGGAGATTATATTTATATATCTATTACTTTCTCACTTTGAGGAGGGGCCTGTGGGTGTGGACTGATTCTCACCTGTATCTTTACAAAAAAAACAAAAAACAAAAAAACTTGAGGTCAAGAAAATTAGAGAAACTCTAACCAGAAAGTTTTCATACCACATGTTGTAGGGAGATTATATTTATATATCTATTACTTTCTCACTTTAGTTCAGAATTTTACTGACTTGATTATATTCCGAGTGATAGGATGCCTTTATGATAAAAACGTCTAGCCACCTCTAGCATTCTGATTCATAACAAAAGATACTCAGGTATGGCTCTTTAAGATTTATGGAGAAAAGGTTTGAAAAACTCATCATCTGACACATAAAAGTGAGCTCTTTTCTGCTGCTTCTACTGTGCACTGGATGGCGTCCTAGCAGTTTTTCATGGTTTTTAAAATTTTTGTTGAAACATGAATTTTTTTTTTTGCTATAATTTAAGTCCAGTGAAATATCATGACAATAAGCTGTTCATAATGAATACATCTATAGATGTCATTAAAGACCAGGAACAATGCTTGTGGCCCAAACACATTCATACTTTTCTCTTGAAAATGACTGCGTGGCCGGTCAAATGGGGCCACATGGACAGACAATGAATGAATAAGATTAGCCAAAGCAGCATATGAAGGAGAATGTAAAGAGAGTAAAAAAACGGATCATGGAGGGAGAAGAAGAAAGAAGAAGAAAGAAGAAGAAGAAGAAGAAGAAGAAGAAGAAGAAGAAGAAGAAGAAGAAGAAGGAAGAAGAAGAAGAAAGAAGAAGAAAGAAGAAGAAGAAGAAGAAGAAGAAGAAGAAGAAGAAGAAGAAGAAGAAGAAGAAGAAGAAGAAGAAGAAGAAGAAGAAGAAGAAGAAGAAGAAGTAGTCCTGCCCAGTGGCATTGTCCCTCCTTGCTGAGATTAAAGCTTCTGGAAGTACTGTGCTCCCATCATACAAGTCAAAACTACTGGGCTCCGGGAGGCAGAAAGGTATCCAAGGATGTTCTGCAGGAAACCTCTAGCAGTTCCAACAGGACACTGCTCTGGAGGGGTATGTAGTTGGTCCCTCTACTTTGTCATTCCTTTCTCACATGTGTGTGCACGCCTGCACACATGTGCACACACACAGTCTTGGAGATCATTGTAAAAGGAAGGAGGAGAGATCATCACGACTTATGGTTTACTGCAAACTTATGGTTTGCAGCACGATGGAAAGCCACGCGCGCCGTGGTGTACAGGAGGTGCGGACGGGGTGCCCTAGGGAACGTCGCCATCAGCTTGGGTGATCCGATTTCTGAATGGTGATCCTGACGCGCTTTTCCAGCTCCAGTAAGGTCTTGTAGAATTTTTCAGCAGTGTCTTCATCTATGTCCATCTGCAAAGGAAGCACAAATAGAGAGAACTGCAAAAGAGAAAACAAAACACAGTGGAGTGGAGCAATGGGAGGCGCCCACGCATGTAAGAGAACTGGAGGCTAGGAAGGGCAGGGAGGGGCAAGAAGGGGCAGGAAAGGGCAGGAAAGAGGCAGGAAAGGGCAGGAAAGGGCAGGAAGGGGCAGGAAGGGGCAGGAAGGGGCCACTGGGAAACACCAGAGGACAGAAATGCTCACACAAACTGGCACCGCCAAACCTCCTGCTGCTTGCTTTAGGTAGAGAGATACTCAATGTGCTTCCCAGTCTGACTCCTGTTACCCAACCAACTGCTGAGGAAAACGGGGAGGGCGGGGAGTCGCATCTGAATTCCTGTCGATGCCCACCCCCTTCCAAAGTGCTTCTATGTGCATGAAACTGGAGAGCCTGTCTTACATCACTATTGTTGTGTATTCTTGTTCTTCCTGCAGGAAATCTTACTTCAACCGAACATAAGAACCACAAACAGGATCTCTTTGTTTCCTAGTCAATGAGGAGCCTGAACTTCAAAAACCGGGGTCTTCCTAAGGGCTAGGGATTAAGGAAACCTTATTTTGGAAATAACATTTCTCCTCATTTGATTCTTTTCGTTATTCGGATTGAGACTGCAAACCTTACAGATCTCTCTGTTCTCGCTCACCTTTATTGAAATGTATTCCAGGACAAATCTTCATTCTGGTTATATTCATCTTCAGTCCCTCTGCCTCTCTTGTGCCCCTCCCTACTCCTCCCTGCCGCCCCACTTTCATATCATTTTGGTTTAATTGGGTTTAACAGAGGTGGTCCACACGAGCATGGGTGTGGCTGGTCACTGTAGCGTGGTGGGCTCATCAATGGATACACAACTGAAGACAGTGACAGCCCTACAACTCCAAGATCAGCAGTCACTAGCTCCCCTGACCCTTTAACAGAGGGCAAGGCTGAGTTCCCCCAATGAATCAAAGGTTAAAGTATTCTCTTCAACGTGCCTCACAGAACATTAATGAAATACTTGGGTTTGTGGAATTAAACATTTTCTTCCCATTGATAGGTTAATTGTTCCCTGTAAGGCTATAAGTTTAAACAAACTCTAAAAGCCCCAAAGGGAGCGTAATATGTTGCAACAGAGTATCTAAACTGTATCGTTTTTGTATATTAAGGATTATAAATTAACACAAACTTGAGTTTAAAAAAAAAAAGATATGCAGGGCAGTGAGTATCTTCAATCCCAGTAGTCAGGAGCCAGAGGCAGGCAGATCTCTGCCTCTGCAGACGAACCTTGTACATAACCAGTCTGTGCTGGCTAATTGCTTGTCATCTTGACACAACTGTCAATTGGGAAGAGGTAACATGTACTGAAGGAAATGACCCCACCAGATTGGCCTGTGTTGATGAATGATGTGGGAGAACTCAGCTCATGGTGGGCAGCTCCACCCCTGGGATGACGGTCCTGGTGCTATCTATAGGGAAGCAAGTGAGCCGGCCACTGGGAGCAAGCCAATACACAGAACTCCTTCACGGCCTCTGCTTCAATTCCAGAGTTCAGGTTCCCGTCTTGCATTCTGACCCTAACTTCCCTCATTGATGGACTGTGATGTGGAAGTGTAAGATGAAATCACCCCTTTCCACCCACAGTTGCTTCTCTCCTGATGTTTTACCACAGCAACGGAAACTTCCCTCACTAAGATAAAGAGTTCCAGGCCCAGCCAGAATGTTTTAGTGAGACCATGTCTTAAAAACAAAACAATTCATGCAGTAAAGACCAACTTGTAAACACCCAGATCAACCACGTCATTGTCATTCCTGTTTAACTGTTTCGATTTTTCAAAGCCATTTCTGGGTTAATGCATGGTGGTGAGCCAGCCCAGTCACAGTGCAGACGGCCAGGGAGCTCCACACAACTCCACCTGCTGAGGAGCTGTTTCTCAAAAATGTCCTCAAGTCACTAGTAACCAACACAACATATCTCAAAACCTAGAAAAGGCTGGTTTTTAGCAGCAGGTAGCATGGGAAATGATATACCCGGCTGGTAGTCACTGGACTCACACTGCTGCCAAACTGACAGAGGCTACACACTTGCCCCAGTCTAGTTCTATTTTGTATCAATGCATTCTCAGTGAGCTGGGCAGAGAAAAACAGGAATGCTACAATCAGCCCTGCTCGTGACAAAGCTACACCATGTTCTAGTAGTCCCAGGTACATGTTCTTACCTCTCTACCCCACCTCTGGGCAATTCTATTTGATTTCTTTTTAGATGAGACTCCAAAAGACTCAATACCAATTTAATTTTCTCTATTCTCTTCCTTGTGTCTTCAAAATAGCTGTCTGACAAAGCTGGCAATTATCTCAAACAGAACGCACATTCATAGAGAAGTTAAGTTCACATAGAAGTATTTGGTATTCTATATGACTTTATTTATTAAAAGCCTCCACGTGAGACAGCATATGAGGGAAACGGGTATGTTCCCTCCCTGCAAAGCTTCTATGCTGACAGGAGCACCCGAGAGTGAGTGTTCTATTCAGAACAGGCACAGGAAGCTCCACCACAGGCACGGGGCCTGTTCTAAAGAGACAGAAAAGGCTGGAAAGAAGCTGAGTTCTGATGGGTGACAGACAGCAACAAGAACAAAGATGAGAGAGGCTTAGCAGAAAGAAGATGCCCACTGCTCCGAGACAGGACAAAGCAGAGAGTCATGAAACGGACCATGATAAAGCCAGCGTGACGACTCTGGTGCAGAAGCCGCGAAGCTGAGATCGCGAGCACCACAGGTCAACGTACCGGCCTGGCCGCATCTCTCACTTGACAACATCAACAGATTTACCTTTTGGCCCTTGACGTAATTAGTCCCGAATCCCGTGGTGGCGCTCAGGTATTTGGTCAGAGGATTGAGAGACTCTGGTTTTTGGTGGAAAAGCCACACCTGGAAAGGAAGAGCGTGTCAGTGACATCAGTGACCCTGCTCCTGCCCCAAGCAGGCGAATTTTGCCATCAGTACTCTGCAGAGCTCCCCAGAGAAACCTCGAAAGTCCTCTCAAAAAGCACTAGCCAATCTAAAGGCCTTTGGAAACAGCGACCATATTTTGAAGAGACACTGTAAATCAGCCTGCTCCACAGTAGACTTTGAGAGCTAATCTAAACAAAATAACAAAACAGAACAAAACAAAAACCAAAAACCAATCCTCACTTGGGCCATCTTCTCCCTTAATTCTCCTATAAATCCAAGACTCATTCATGGGCTTAGTTAATGTCATTCTTAGCACACAGCACAGTAAAGCACAGGTCACTGGGATAATATTTTACAAGTGAGAAGCACACGGCCAAAAGACATGCATGATACAAAAAGGAAGTCTTCCTCCCTTTGCAGTTTCGAAGCCGCTAAGCTGCCGTCTCCGGGAGGAACCTACTGTTCTATCAAGCAGTCAGGCAAAGAAATCTCTTCATTTAGTAACACATACCCCTCCTTCTCTCTTAAACAGAGGTATGCATGGCACATGGGAGTCTCCACTTTAACATCTACCTTCAGTTTTTCAAACCTGTGTATACTGAGCTGTTTCCATTTGCTTTTGGAAGTACAGAGCCCCATCCTGGGCAGGAGCTGTAACTGGTATGTTCAGCTTTTAATGAAAAAATGTATGCGGTAGACTGCAGGCTTTGTAGTTACAAACCAAACCACGAGAGATGGTGAGTACATTTCACAACAGCCTGTCTCAATCTATAAGAGCAATGCCAAAGCCAGAACTTTGCAGTGAAGGTTACACGCCTTTAACCCTTGACTACCTGTAGGTGAGTCCACCACAGAAGCTGTGTGATGCAGGCTCGGTCTCAGTTCCTTAAGCCATTACAGCCCTGCACCAAACATCCAAGACTTCGCTAATCTGAGCTGAGCTCTGAATTATAGATTTAGTTCGCACTTCTTGTAGTATCAGCGAGGCCAGGCATCTTTGCACATGGCCGAACCCATTCAGAATCTTTGTGACTTATGTCTTTTACCTGTGATTTCAACAAATGCTGTTTTCCCATTTGCTGGAGTTCTTGATTTACTAAGAAAATATTTACCTTTTGTGTAAGACAGATGTTTGTATTCTACTTCGTGCCTTGTTTATAGCGGAGTTTGGGATCATGCTAATTTTATTTTAATTTTCGCTCTCTTAGCGATTCCACATTCTGACAAGCAAGCCTTCACATTCTGAAACTTCATATAATTTCCCTGTATTTTCTTCTAATACTTTTACATTTTAACTTTGACATATAGACCTCTTCAATTATCTAGAACACTATCTTGGTGAAAAACAGGAAATAAAGACTATGCCCTTCTGGCATCAATGTTGCTTGAAAAGCCCATTTTTTCCCCCTCTGTTTCTGGTCATTATCATAAATTAAATCTCTGTTCATGGGCCTTCTAAACTTTCTATTCTGTTCCATTGAGTCGTCACATTTTGCTCTATGGGTGTTTTGCCTGCATGAATGTATATGCCTTTCAAAGGCATTAGAGCCCTTGGAAGCAGAGCTACAGATAGTTGTGAACTGCCTTGTGGGTACTGGGAACTGAGCCTGGTTCTCCACAACAGCAGCAAGTACTATTATCCCCTGAGCTGTTTTTCTAGTCCTTCACAATTAAGTTTTTAAACTGGGTCACTAGGATCATGGTGCTCACCCTACCTAAATCACCTGGCCCCTCAGAGTCTAGATTAGTCCCATTCTCATCAAAGTCAGCTCTAACTACTCCAGCCCAGTGGTCCTAGCTCCCCAGTGTTGAGGGAACATTCCCTGCCTAATGACACGATGTCGTGTTTCCTTACCTATTGTGCGGATTCATTAGTTTCCCAAACAGACCTCTAAGCTATTTAGTAACAGGATTTTTCTCTTCTAAATACACCCCACACCAATGATGCTCAATATACACCTAACACCTAGACAAGACTTTCACACTGCAGATGTGCAGAATGAGGAATTCCTAAAGCACCACACTAATGGTCCTTATATCTTGGCAACTATATCAAGACAGTCTAATAGCGCCTGTTCCCACAATCAATTTGTGTCAGAAACTATTTGATTCTTTAATGTGTATCATTCCCCCCCAAACTCAATTTGGTCAAGATTTAAGAAATAGCCAGGCCTGGGTACCACAGTTCTAGCCTTCAAGTTTCTAGGATAAAAATCCTATCTCATGGATTGGGCACACCCTTCAAATCTAAGAAAGCAGGGTTCCAATCCGATGGCATGGGGGGCAGGTTCTCATATGAGAATTCTGACCCATCAGTAGAGCTTTGGGGCTGAGTTGAGAAATATGCAAAGGCATTATGAGTGGACCGAAGAAAACAGAAGTATGGCTCCCAAGCAATGCCTGCCCCACTGAGGAACACAGAGAGCCCAACTGTCAAGTGTCAGTAAAGGAAATCCTGGCTTCCTAATGAGGCAGCTTGATCCTCTAATACCAAGAGAGGGAGACGAACCTTTACGTTTTTTCTTTAGATTTATTTTATGTATGTAAGTGCTTTACTTGCATGTATGTCACTGTACGTGTACTCCAGGTGCCTGTGGACGTCAGGAGAGGGTGTTGGATCTCCTGAAACTGGAGTTATGGATAGCTATGACCTGCTATGTGAGGGCTGAAAAATCAAACTGGGTCATCTGTAAGAACAAGTGAGGCACCTCTCTGGCTCCAGGAAGATCTTTTACATAAGACAACAGGTCTTGTTGCCCCTACTCTTACCCCTATGCCATGGGAAGGCATTCACTGGCCATCATCACATTGCTTTCACTGACTCTGTAGTATCCTGCCACTTCTCCTGCAGCTCCTGGTGCATCTCGCTTCTATAGAGGTGTGCTCTCTATAGTCATAGAGACCAGTGTCCCAGCAGGTACTAAATGCTAAGCTTCTAACTTTGAGTTTGTAACATGATACCAACTTTAATCTCAAATGGAATTTGCTTGTTCACAAAGAAATGGTTCTCAACCTTCTTAATGCTGAGACCGTTTAATATAGTCCCTCCTGTTGTGGTGACCCCCAGTCATAAAATTATTTTATTGTTATTTAAGTGTAATTTTGCTACAGTTGTGAACCGTAATGTAAATGTATTCTCCAATGGTCTAGGTGACCCCTGTGAAAGAGTCATTCGACACCAAAGGGGTCACAACCCACAGGCTGAGGACTGCTGTCTTACAGCCTTTTCCCCTGACACTGCTTACTGTCATCTGTTAGCTTACCCTCCTATCACAAAGCCACTACACAGGCAATGAAACCCTAGTAACATACCAGTGCCTCTGCTCCATTGTATGGCGTCACAGTGAACGCATGTGCAAAAAAGCGAAGCTGATGGAAAGAAAACAACAGCATTATATGGCCGTTTAGAGCAGCAACAGCAACAACAAATTTCAATTTAAGAAAGAAAATTTGCATTTATGATTACAGCACATCAAAAACCTTAAGTCAAATGGCTGCCTGTCGCTTACGAGTTGAATTCTTCAATTTCATAACTCCATATTAAAAAAATAGTAACAATAAGTGTTTGCCTCTTACAAGCCACATCACTGGTAGGAGCAACGTCCAGATAAAGGGAGGCAGAATTCCGAACGTCAGATTGGTCATCACGAGACCTGGGCACATCACACTGGAATACAGACCCTAGGAGCACAGAGGAGAGTCACAGTAAGATTTTAATTTGATACAAATTGATGCAAAGTTCAGGGAGGCTTGGTAATAAAAGACACACACATATGAGCCAGAAACCCAGGGAACGGTGAGTTTGGACTCTCACTGTCCTTACTGCTTACTAGGACCATTTAAGTCTAAAATCACTTACAGGGATCAGGATGCAAAAGTTAGCAAGAACCGAGACTCTGGCCCAAGTGGGACTGCACCAAGTACAAAGCCCAGGGCTTGATTCCCCAGCCCCCAAAATACTAAAACAATAATAATTTGTTAAAAAAAGTAAACCAGAAATTTGTAAAAAATAAAAAGTCATTATGAAGGCTTCAAATGGAATCCCCCAATGTAATCCTAAGGTTTTCCTTCCTGGACACTGAGAAAGAAGAATCATGAGCCGAAAATAAAGCCTACATTTTACTTGACAACTGAAATGTAAAAAAAAATAAATAAAAATAAAAATCCTAGAGCTTTTTATGAAACTAATTCAGCCTGACCCTGCCCTCTGAAAGGAATGCTGAGGGAACTTAGAAACAGCTGTGGCAAATTCTAAAGATCTCAAGATGTTAGAAGGAAACTCATAGTTGGACCAACACTCTTGACTCCAAGCGGTAACAACAAGCAGAAAATGCCAACGGGAAAGACAAGAATTCCAGTTAAGATTTTGGACCCGGGCAATCAGTTCACTCAAAGTGGCAGTGACTCCAGGTGATCATGGTCAGCAGGAGCCAGCATGACCAATAAGGGGCATCTTCTCATTTATATAAACACCCCGGCAATCTGTAAGCTCACAGAGACGGAGCTACGGAGCCTCATCACCACCTTCCACGAGGTTTAAATTACTGACTGCCTTTTAGTCATCAGCATGACAGAGGCTGGGAGGTGTGAGGCTCAGTACGAAAAGTCCAAGAGTCATGTGACCTTTGAATACATGCCACAACTTCTCAAAACGTGAGTGTTCTCATCTAAGAACTGGGATAGTGAGAGCCACTTAGCAGCAGCAGGGAAGACATTAAATGATATAGGCAGACAGAATAGTAGATAGCACTAGAAGTCAGTAACTGCACATGAGTTAACAAGTGTCTATAATAGAGCATCATAGTTCTTGAATAATGCAGAACAGTAAACAAATGGCATCAATAAAAGGGCAGCTGCTGCTTATCTCTCCCCATGAAACAGCAACTCTGGTGGTTAACTTCAGCATCTCTGAGAGACAGGCCTTGCCTTCTGGTTGAAATTCCTGTTCAAAGCCACATTCAGGAGGTCGGTAGCGTATTTGGAAGAGCTGTAGGGTTCCTGGCCTTTGGTATGCTGGATGTCCTCCAGACTGAAGTTAGCCTTCTTTGCATTGCGAGAGGACGTCCAAATGAGCTGAGAGGGGTTGTCCGCATGGCAGAGAAGCGGTTCCAGTTCCCGAATCTGAATGAAGAAGACACAGAATAAAAGATGTCATGATCTTCTAGGGGTATGTGCTAACAATTTAAAACTTCTGTCTAGGTACACTGGAATTCAAGAAGTAAACTCATAGGGATATGGTAGCAAGGAACAGGTTTACTGTTGCAAGAGCAAGCTAGAAGGGTTATAGGCAACAAAGAGTAAGGGGTACAGACATTAGCTCATGTTAGATCAACTACTTGTATGTATGCATATGCATACACTCATGAACTAGAATGCATACATTTATCTCCATGGTTTGCTGGCTGAAAGGGCCTAGAGCTATTAATATCTAAGTAGAAACAAGAACCCAGATCTTTATTTCTAATAACAGTTTATCTTGGTTCCCATCTTAAAATGAAAAGAGAAAAGCAAGAAAAAGTGGTATGGATAGTCATGTAGGAGCATCTAATAACCATCCTATGTAGTATAAGCTACAGAGACTAGAGACTATCATTTTTAAATAAAACCCTTTGATGTATAAAATATATAACCATGATTATGCATGAATATGGAATGAATTGAATTTAAAAAAAATGGAAGAAAGAAATGTTCCTGATGGAAAATTTCCAAAAAGTTTCTGTAGATAATCCATCCCTTAAAAGGTGAAGTTCAACCCCCTCGGGGTGGGTTACATACAGCCCGAGTCTTCTGAACACTACACTATAGAGACCGAAGGACGACACCACAGTGGAGAAGCCTGACAAGCCGCCTCAAGCCAGGTGATCAAGGTCAACATGGAAAGGTCACAGACTCTATAGTCCTCATCATCCAAGTCATGATCTCACTATGCATCTCGGTGAGCTTGGAGCTCACTGTGTAGCACAGGCTAGCTCAGTCTTCCTGCCTCCATCCCCCAAGTGCTGGGATTATAAGCATATGACAAACATGCTTTGCCTTGGAATATGCGATCTTGATGTGAGGTGATGAGACAGGCACTTTACATCCATAGTCTTTCCGAAAACACTCTACAGTCTCACTGTGAGACAAACATCAGAGAAATTAACCGAGAGACAGCCTGTGAAATGCCAGGGTAGCAAGCCTGAACTGTCAGGGTCATTAAAACCAAAGTAGGTCTGTGAAACTTCCACAACAAAGGGCCTACGGAGCCTTGACTACTGAGTGTAAGGTGAGGCCCTGGATGGAATCCCAGCTGGTACTGAGACTTAATAAAACATGCAACCTTAGTAGACACTAAACTTAATAATTTATCAGTACTGTATCATTTATTTTTACAAGTGCACAGTACTGATATAAAATGCAAATAAGAGAAGACACTGAATACAGGACGGACAAGAACTCTGTACGATCCTTCCAAAAGTTTTGTAAATATACAACTTCCAAAAAACGTTAGTTCATTAGAGAAAACTCTACCACTAAAGCTTCCAGATGTGGCCCACGCTGCAGTGGATAAATAAGACAACCCAAACAAGAAAACCCCATACACATGAGACTCAGTTACCCACTCCTAACCGGTACTACTTCAGGGACATGAAATTCACAGAAAGGATCCCCACTCTTTATAGTAACTCTTTTTTTTTTTTTTTTTTTT
>NC_034594.1:142352192-142415357 GCF_900095145.1 Mus pahari
CAGAGTTATACAGAGAAACCCTGTCTCAAAAAACCAAACCAAACCAAACCAAACCAAACCAAACCAAACCAAACCAAACCAAAAGAAATAGCAGATACAGGTTCTACTCAAGCAAGCTTAGCATCACATTTCTCCCAGCACCAGTGAACTATACCACCATGGCTGGCCTCTTACTCTCCATATTAAAGCCACCCCATGAGAGTGGGCCAGAGGCGACACCACAGAACACACTAGATAAGCCACACATCTCATGATGACTCTTTTATATATTTCTAGAATTGTACATCCAAGTATGGATGATAACCATGTTAACAAAAAGTCAACCAAGTATCAGTGTCTAATGCCAGCACGCTTACTATCCCAGGCTATGAGGTGCCAAGCCCTGTTTGTAGAACTACTTAGAATAGAACTTGCTTTTTCTGCTGTTATTTTCTATTGTTTTAAAGTGAGACTGTGTGTCTGCCAATCTACCTCCTCCTCTCTGGAAGCAGCATTTTCAGAGGTCAGTGATCAGATATAAAAACTTGATGATTTAATGCTAACTATAAACTAATGAGCTTCATAGAACAGTAATATGTCTGCGCACACCCTCAGGATCACAGCAATAAAGTATGGAATTAGTATGACTGCAGACTTTTTACCAGGATAAAGTGGCCAAAGAGATTGGTTTCAAACACCTCCTGGAACCCGTCAGCAGTGACCTTGTCATCCTGAGTTAAAAGTCCTTCCGCTGTGGAGAACATATGAATCACATTTCTGAAACAACAGAAGACAACAACGTGACTTTTTAACGCTCCTTGGACTGAAAATACCAAAGATGTCACACACAGACACACTTTGATTCTATAATGAGAAAAAACAAAACAAAACAATTTCTTGGACATTTGTATTAAATGAGATATTAAATACTTCTTTTACCCAAATTCACAGGAATACTTACCATGCCTGCCGGCCCCCACTGCCCAGTCAGATTAGAGGTAAACTATTCTTAGGCAATCATAGCTATGCTGCTTAGAAAAAGTCTTCACTCACACTGAGTGTGTTTAAGTACTGGAAAAGTTAACCAGGTTGTCTTTTTCACTAGGAATTCTAAGAGCATCAAACACATTACCAGACTGCCCTGCTGGGATGTCAGTTTAATAGTGGGATGCATGTGCATTGTGTTTTGTTTTCATGGAGATAAAGTAAAGAGAAAATGTGCAGGTCGCCTGCATCAAAAAATCTCTGAATTAATGCACTGGGTTGCAAACACATATATCTCTGAGTCTGGTTTATGGTTAGATATCTTTGAACGCCACTATACTCGTGTGTACTGAGAATCTCTCAGACAGACATTAGTCCCCTGCATTCTCTTAACTCACTAGTCAGAGTTCCTGACACACAGCTGGGCATCTTGCAATGCAGCCCCCCAGAGGCTGGAGGCTCTCTAAGCATGCCGCCTTATCTAGGAGGGTTCCGAGACCAGCACATTCAGCCATTTCCACATGAACCATCTGATGATGCGGAATGTTCCAGAAGCTCAGACCATTATGAAAACCATGGCCACGGGCAGTACTCCCCACAAAACTAAGTACTTGACTTGCCCGCTGTGGTACCAACTCCTCCTTCCTGTTCATCTTCATCCTTCTCAGCATCCCCCAACTCAACCTACGCACAAAAGGCAAAACCACGGCAACGAAATAAACACGTTCCTTGCACTCAGTCTCGACTACAACAGTGATTCTCATCCTTCCTCATGTTGTGACCCTTTAATACAGCTCCTCATGTTACTTCATTGCTACTTCATAACTGTAACTTTGCTATTGTTAGGGATCGTAATGTAAGGATCTGGTAGGCAGACTATCTGATTCGTGACACCCCTTCTGAAAGGGTAATGTGCCCCTTCCCACAAGGAGTCTCCACTCACAGGTTTAGAACCACTGATCTAGACTGGGAAAATTACCTTGAAAAGATGCCACAGAAAAATGCCTTGAGGTTGAATTGGGGATTAGGCATGATTCCAGCATTCAGATATAAGTAGTCTAATCTTTGAAACCTGCGAGTAAAATACCAAAAATGGCATTGTTAGAAAAGATGAAACAAAACTGTACTCCACCTCCATAACACAGAAGGCCCGAGGACAGAAAAACCCTTTCCAAACCAATGAAGACGGCCACAATGTAACAATGGCTCTTTCTCAGTCACGTCTCTAGCCATAGCAGACACCTGAATATCTTGGCTCAGGGTAGTTTCAAAGGGCTTTGAAGTTAAATCTCTAGAATATCTTGGCTCAGGGTAGTTTCAAAGGGCTTTGAAGTTAAATCTCTAGACGGAAATCCAACTGCAGCCCCCCAACCAAGCACTGGAGAACCCTCGAGCAAACCCATCTTCCTCCTGGTCTTCTTTACCAGTTCAAGTCACATAATGTCCACAGCACGTCTGCCCTGACCTATCAGTGCTGTAACCTGGATGGCCAGGAATCTACCACAACAGAAGACCCAAGTGGAAACCACTCGGTGGAGCTCATGGCTGGAGACTATGTATTATAAACTGACTAAAGGCTGCGCTCATATCCTAAAACCATAAATGCTCTGGGGGGATTGGGCTTGCTTCAGAATACGTGTCATGGAGGGATTGAGAAATGCAACCGTGTGTGAGCTTTTTTTCAGTTTTGAACATTTATAGGCCTTAATGTACGTACACCCTTTGGAAGTGGGACCCAGGCTGGCGGTACCTGCTCCCGTGACACTCAGGCAACACTCATGCTCAGAGTATCTCCCAGCATCTCAGGCACCACATCCTGTCTGCTTTGTGACCCAGGACAGAGCCACAGCTGATAAAACCAGACCTTGATATATATTTGGTTGACAATATGGATAATGCATCAGTACTTCTTGATGATACAACAACCATATGGTTGAAATTATTAAAATGGCTACTTTAAGTACTGACATTGTTGCTGCTTTAGCGACTATGTGTCATGCAGGTGAAGCCAGATTAATTATTGCATTATCTACTTTACAAACTTTAGTAATAACACGTGATTTTGCTAGGCATGAAGAAGCAATGCTTAGTAAAGTGTGGAAATTAAGCTCTGGCTTCAATCAAGCAGCATAATTAATATTATGAATAAAATGGAAAGGATTGCCGTAGTGTCTCTCTAGGGATAAAACTGCATCACTATTTTGTATGCGTTCTAACGGGATGGAGAATACAGATCTAGTGTCCCACACAATGGTGCTTTTGCCAACTGGAAAGGGTATTTCCAAGTTCTCAGGGCTTGAACGTCATCACTATGTCAGACTCCCTCAGTACAACTTGTTCTATATATACTATACCCATTACCTTTCTATATTTCCCTGTCCTGTCCAGTTTGATTAAAATGCCATGCTATACTACCACAAAGGAAAGAAGAGTTGTTTTAACTATACCCATTACCTTTTCATATTTTCCTGCCCTTTCTCATTTGATTATTATTTTTTTTTTTTTTTTTTTTTTTTTTTTTTTGGTTTTTCGAGACAGGGTTTCTCTATGTAGCCCTGGCTGTCCTGGAACTAACTCTGTAGACCAAGCTGGCCTCGAACTCAGAAATCCTCCTGCCTCTGCCACCCAAGTGCTGGGATTAAAGGCGTGCACCACCACTGCCCGGCTCATTTGATTAATTTTATGACAGACAGCGATCTATCACAAAGAGACGTACTTTTGCTTGACTTCCTCTGCACCCCGGACCACTGACTGCAGGCTGCTGACATCCATCTGCACGATGCTAACTTCGGCAGAGGGGTGAGAGGCCAGCAGGGTATCTCGAACGGCTCTTGCTTTGCTCGGGTTCCTACACGCCAAACACAGGTGAAGGTCATCGTCTTCTGCCAGCAGCCGACCGCAAAGGGCTAGCCCAATGCCACTGAAGGGAGAATTAGGCACACGCATGAGCTCATTGAAATGGCGTTAAATGAAGGCGGTTCTCTCTGGCTCAGAAACTTGACAGTGTGGATATGAGCTCCAATGAGAAACCCAGACAGACAGAAAGTACCCAAACCTTATGTGAAGAAGGAATCCCCCGATAAGCCATGTTGATAAGCAACATCCAGTTGTTCCCCTCTAATATAGTTCAATGACACAGTGAGCGAGGTTTGGGGTGCTTGATAGGGTGTGATTTAATATATCTCCAGCAAATACTTTAAGGAGGGTCTTATTAGTTGTTTATTGTGTCCCCATTTTCTTGGGGTGCCTAGGACCCTCAAAGGCAAGGGTTCTCACCACCTCTCGGTACTGCTGCGACTACGAAGACTGTAAATCACAGTAAGTGCACCGCTGAGGTTTTGGTTTGGGCTTTTTTTTTTCTTCCCCCTTTGGGAGAATACATAGTAACACAGCTTGAAGTTAAATCCCTGTCAACTACTAAACCATAGCAGAATAACCAACAGTAAAAAAAAAAAAAAAAAAAAAAGCCTTCAATGCAAGTAGACAGAAAGCAGAACTAGCAATCAGATGGAGCCGAAGACAGAGAAGAAGGAAAAGAGCAGAGCTCAGAGCTTCAGATGTATTGGGTCAGAAAGAGTGATATGAAAGTCGCAGCAGATGGGGCCTGCTGCTGGTAGCGATGCCACCCTGGGTAACGATAAGTTCTCATGCAGACTGCCAGCAAAGGGAACTCCAAAGTGGGTCTGAAATCCACATAGTCTGGTGGCCCTGCCAGCAAAATATCAAGCATATACCGGCCTATTCATCCTTACTTTAAATACCAGAACTTTAGGATAAGTTGCACACAGGATATCAAAAATCACACAAATTCAGGCCTGACTTCTAGAGGAACTTTCCACACAAGAACTGCCAAAAGGAGAGTGCACACTAACAAAAAGCCCAAGACAGACCCTTCCACTGGTTTAGTTTAATATAGATGTGATTGGGTCACTGAAACAGGCTTAAGTGGCATTTAACAAATCCTGTATTAATTCCTCAAAAAAATCAATGTAACCAATTGGGGGGGGAGAGTTGGTTGGTCCCATCCTCCACACATTTTTCATGAACAAACGGTAAGTAGGTCAAGGGTCAAATGGGCAAGCCTGGAATAACTTAGCTGGTGTCAGCATCAGAATAAGCCTTAGCTGCTAGACTGGTCGTTCTGTAGGTTCCTGGGGTGAGTATGCGAAACATGCTGCAGGAATGAAATGTCCCCATTGTCCTAAATTCATGGATGCTGACATTCAAACACCCAGAGTGTATGGCACACCGAGTGTTTAGGGTTAAAGTGAACTGTGGGCACCTACAATTAACTACTCTCGGGAGACTGACGGTCCCTTGAGAACACAGGCTCAGCATCACTGCCAGGCTGATCGGTCACTGGCGGTATAGTTTTCCTTTCCACTGTCATGTTTAATTCAAAGCGCCAGTCATTGAGCACCCTGAGAGGCAGGCATGACCACACCTCTTGGAAAGCCAGAGAAGGAAGGGACCGGGTCTCAGCGGACCCTATCGAAGTGAATCACCGACCTGCGCTTCCCCGCACCCCGGAACTCCGGGGTTCCATAGGAGGTCTCACCTGCTCGCCCCGGTGATCAAAACCACCTTCCGCATCTTCCACGCCCAGCAGCGAAGTTGATCTGCACCGGGGTTCTCAGCAGCGCTTAGCCTGAACCTTGATCCGTGACCATGCGCACCTCGACCAATCAAGGCTCGGTCAGGCTCCACCTCTCCTGCGTCATCCGGTTCGCGCGCTAAGGCCCGCCAATCGCAACTCCGCATCTTCTCTCGACGCCCAGACCGGGTGAGGTGAGATAGGCCGAGGGGCGGAGCCATGTGACACAGGGGTCCTAGCCAATCCAGGCAGTCCCCTCCCCAGTCTGCCGCGGTGTCTTTGTTTTCTGAGCCAGCGGAGCGGGCGGGCAGAGCTGGAAGTTGCACAAGGATGCTGGGAGAGGCTTGGGTGCAGGAACCCAAGTCCAAGGTTGCTTCTTAGGACGTGTCTTTAAAAAAGAGAACGTGGATTTCATTGAATTTTATTTATGTCGAATCACGGGTAAATTAGCAATTTCAGGCTCTGAATGTGGAATGAAACCAGAGAATCTCAGAACTCTAAAGGAATGCGTACTGCCATCTCCTTCAGAGCCTGTCAGGTCGCTGTAATGAGCTTTATTTTCCCTTTTTTTTTTTTTTTTCTCCCTTTTTTGTCGCCAAGCCATCCCAGATGAGTACTTTGGAGGGAGCAGAACTAGGTAGTGAGTGAGGGAGGGAGGGGCAAATGCATACATTATAACTACCTTTTTTTAATTAAATTCAATTTGCATAAAAATACCCTGCGCAGCTGTTGCTGTCTTTTAGATGGTTAATATTGAGTGAAAGGACTCATACGCATACGTAGTATGATTGAACAAACTTTATGCCTCTTTCAAAGCTGTAATTACTAGGAATAGCCTTGATCCTAAATGACTGATATAATCTTTTCTGGGCTTTAATCTATGTTTTGATTAATGATACCAACAAACTGCTAAAACGTAAGAAAACTGATTGATCATTTCAACTGTTCTTAAAAGACAGTAACTTAACAAATTTTCTAAAGCCTTGGAGTGAAAAAAAAAAAAAAAAAAAAAAAGATCCCTGATCATGAGATTCCATACCCAAATGATCCTTTTTAAACCCTGGAGTTTAAAAAGTGGCAGCAGAAGAGCAGAGAAAACTGTGGCTCTCCCAAAGAAAGCTCACTTTTTAAAAAGAAATTGGAGAGGCTGGGGGGGGGGGCAGGTGTGTCCACACTGCACCCTAGGGAAGCATGAAAGTGGCCCACCAAAACACTGTAAACTTAATTAACGTATTATGACGTTTATTTTGAGGAGTTTGTTGTTGTTGTTGTTGTTGTTGTTTTTTAAGTTCTCTCATGCAATTATTAGCATGAACTCTGTGCATCAGGAGTCTGGCTGTGTCCGAGAGGAGTTCAGCCTTACCACAGCCTCAGATGAGAACTGGTGTGGGACCAGCTCTGAGTTAGAAGAGACCCAGAAAACTTCAGAGAAAGTCTCTCCTCCTTTATCGCTTCCAGCGTAGCCCAGTGAGGGAAACGGGGAGCCTTCCTCCTTTTGTTCTACTGAAGTTGCTTCTTCCAAGGTTCTGTGACCGGCAAGGGATGCACTAGACTATTCATCTAAAATGTTTAATTTTAAAAGTAATTTGTCATAGAGAGTCACAACCCAGAGCAATTGAAATATATTTTAATTCATAGGTGAGTGTTGGGTTTTGTTTTTGGTTTTTACCTCACTCCAAACTACTCGTCTTGGGTTTGTGTTGTCCTGGGGTTGGGTCTTCTGTTGGGTACCAGAACAGTCTGGTGCACGGTGAGTGAAGTTATCACTAGCAAGGCTTGGTGTGAGTTGAGCAGGTGTGGTCAACTCTCATTATTAGTGCTCCATGTAATAAATCCGTCTCTACCCTAAAGTCAGACTGTGACCTCTTTTCCTTTTAGGGTACAGAAGGTAAGGATGGGAGATGTAGCTTTTGCTCTAATTATAAAGTTCTATTCTTGGTTCTTAGAAACATTCCCAGAATTGACAGCCTCTAATTTACAAACAGGACTAACGAATAACTTCCAGTTGGGGCTGTGTAGTTTCTCATGTTCATATTTTTCAATGCTCTTCCTTAAAAAAAAAAAATGCATTCAGTCTGGCTCAAAACTAACTCAGAATTTTACCCAATTCATTGGTGGTAAATGGTCATGTGTTACCCTGTGTAGGATCCAAGGACTCTAGAAGAGAAGGATTTACAGATGTGTGGTTACTTCTTTTTCAAATAGGAAGTAAATATAAAACTATAAACGGAAAATAGTTTTCTTGTTCTCTGCAACTTAACCAAACCCATACAAGTTGCTAATGAAAAACTGAATAGACATAATTTCCGTCCTCAATAATGACCTACATAATGAGACATGTGAATAACTCATCTGTGTATTTGTGTATGTGTGTGCATAGATGCAAGCCATCACTCATATCTGTCATTAAGCCTTGGCGGTATGTGTTGATGGCAGAATTAAATCTCTGAACATCCCCAGTCCCCTTGCTTCTTTTTGTTCCATCCCAGTTCCACCGCTCAGGTATATTGTTGGTCTTGGGTCCTGAAAGCCTGGACATTGCAGAGTCAGGAAGTACAGTCGTGAATACTGTTTATTCTTTGAGAATTCATACCCATTCTCTTTTCTACTAGGACACCTGCTGGGAGAAGTGTGCTCAGAAGTTACTCAGAATTCTGCACACGTTAAAGTAAAATGTGTTTGGGATAGTTCCTCCCTAATCTCCACTGGGAAGTTTGCATCTGCATCCCAGTTGTATACAGTTTTTGTATTTATGTTTGTGTGAACAGCTGCCTGAGACAGACCATATTTGGATTTAGCAAGCGTTTCTGTTCCTTCAAAAAAAAATATCAAAACAAAACAACTCCACAGGAATGACAATGAAGGCTTTCAAAATAATCCTGGAAATTCAGGTTCCCAGAAGTGGCCCGATAACATAAAGATATGAAACAAGGTCTCTACTCTGTCAGAGGCATAGCCATGTTAGCTAGCTGTCAACTGGCATCTAACAGAAGTCTTTTCACATGACTCTCTGTCAGACATCCCTAATAACCATGTGCACACTTTCCCTGTGTCACATCACCACTCCACCAATGGTGTAAGGAGGAAAGACAACAGAGGCCAGAGGTGTTCCTGCTGAGACAGAACGAAGACTGTATCAGTAGCATGACTCTTTAATCACTGTTATGTACAATTTATCATCTGACAGACTTACAGGGAATAAATAAAGGAAAATATACAATTGGCACCACGTTCCATTCCCTTTTCTAGTACGGAGAATATTCATGTAGCCATTTCAGAATGACTGTGATCATTTTAAGCAGAAATTAAATCCATTTGCTATTTAGCTCTTGACAAAACAGATTACCCACCACAGGCTATTGGGCTATTGAATAAGCCCAGATGTTGTCACCTCATAGAAGAGTCCACCACAGTGCTGCAGGAAGTCGGTCCTTGGGAACAGGACATGGGGCAAGAAGTGAATCCATCCATAGCAAAGAACCATTTTGTACTGAAAGTAACGACCTGTGCTTTCCCTTGACAGATGTTTTCTTGAAGTACAGCTGTGATTGCAGATCAGCCTCGAAACTTAGATCTGCTCTCCTATAAGACTTGTAAGGTTACTGGCAAGGTGTCTGTAGGAGAAACTATATAGCTTTTTTCAGAGGAGCTGAGTTTGGAACCAGAATTTGCTCTCTCTCTCTCTCTCTCTCTCTCTCTCTCTCTCTCTCTCTCTCTCTCTCTCTCTCTCTCTCTCTCTCTCTCCCCTCTCCCTCTCTCTCCCTCTCTCTCACCCCCTCTTCTCTGCCCTTGGTCTGATGCCATATGAAGACTACCTTGCAAGGCTGCCTGACTCATTTTCAAAGGTATACACTGCCTGTAGAACGCTTTTCCCTCTGTTCTTTTTAATTGAGAGTAAGCCCTCTGTTATAAAGCACTTCTCCCCAATTTAACACATGTGATATATAACCTTTCCACACTTTATTCATTAAAAACCTAACATTCACAAACTACTCATTTGTGTGCTAGGAATCTCATAAGCCACAGACAGTTGTTATCCTGTAGCCCTTAAGCAAGGCGGCTTAAAAATGTCTAAACCCAAAACCCAAAGTCAGGATCCAGGAAACTAGAGTTTCAACTTTTCCCCAGGGAGCTGATGTGTTTGCATTTAGTTTAGCAGCTGATATTACAATTAAGGACGAACAGTTAAGCAAATGAAGCTTCTCTGGTCCTCCGAAGACAGCGTTTTAACCTCACATTAGGGGTTTATATTTGTGCCACATTCTAGCCACAAACTATCCCTACCTCCATTTGGTACCACTTATTTCTTGACCAAAGTATCGCTTTATCATAGACCCCTCTCATCACCAACAAAAGTCCCATTCTTCTGTTTAGAATTCCCTTCCACTTTCTATATTGTTACTTTCCTTAAGTTGTGCTCCAATTGTCTGGGGTGCCAAACAGCGGAGCTGATGGTTACATATGACTCCCATGTAATGCTGTGGCCACTCTGGGTCCAGTAATGATGAGCTGTAATGGAAAGTGGATTCAGCATATCTAGGTACAATCTTTTATCCTGTATGCCACCAAAGCCAGGTTACAAACCAACAAAGGTTAAAAGTATCCAGTGAACAAATGAGTACAATATAGGAAAAATGGTGAAAGCCAAGCCGGGCCTAGGGTTTAGTTTTCAAAATGGTTCAAATGGATGGAAATAGACTAAAATATTTTCAGTGTGGGGAAAACAGATTCAGGGTAAGGCTATTCTGTGCTGATTCTTTTGTAACTTCTTTCAAGTCTCAGATAATTGCAAAATAAGAAATTTCTGAAAAACATGGGACAGCTAAATGGTCCCTCCCCAGTCCTCTCGTGCCAGCCCACTCAAGTCCTTTGTCACTACCCAGCTTCCTTCTCTCTTAGCTCAGGATTCCAATTAATTCACCAAGGGCCAATGACATTCATCTGTTTCTAGAATATGAAACTTCAGAAAAGGTTTCCAGAAGACCAGAATCTGCATCTTGCCAAAACATCGGGGCCTTGCCCCACATGGTGCCCAAGGACACAGGCTTCAAAACAAAATAAGACACAAAACAAAATGTCTATGCTGCAAACACCAGGCCCCATGGATTCAACTTAGGATCAAAGTTGCAACAAACAATGTATTGCAATCCTCTTCATTTTGTACTGGACGAAACCAGACACTGTTCTGTTTTCTAGTGCATGTCTTTAGAACATCTTCCCACATTCCCTTCATCCTGACACGCCCCCCATCTCCTCTTTACTTAAAACACATGGTCCACACCCACATCATGCTGTTCTTGTGGGGTGTGGGGTGCCTGTGTGGGAAATAGACAAACATGTTTCCAATACGGCACACCCCGCTGTCAAAGATCAGATGAAACTTAGTGTTGTCTGACTTACACCTATTGTTTCCATGTTTTCTGTGGCCATTTTAGACCAAGGAAGGATCAGCATTATTGAAAGTGGATTCGGTAACTACCAAATGCTCCTAGATCTTCATGCCCCAACAGCACATGGAACACCAAAGTCCAGTGCACAGACAGCATTGTCACCAGCCTTAGATGCAATCTAAAACCCACAGGAGGGGAAACTGCCTTCTGTACCCACTTCCTGAGATGATGGTGGCCACGTGTTTCTATATCCATGAAGACCATGTCCTTCCTCGATGCTACAAAAATCCCTTGCATTGCCTACGGTGTACCTGACATTTACTAAAGACAGGCTTCTTCACCCAGCATTTCTCCTTTACTTACCCTCCATTCTTCCCAAGTCACCTTTTCTAACCTCTCTCAGATCTCTTTTCATGCATCAGCGTTGACTTCATGGCCTCCAGCCAGCCCTGTCTCTACCACGTTTGACTTGCCTCACCCGTGTCTTCCCCAGAAACTCTCCTTGCCTCTCTTTATGGTGCTTTCTTTCTTATTTTCTACCCATCCTCTCCTTCCAGCCACACACACACACATTCATGTAACAACTTTTAAAAAAACACTACTCACATACTTGCATACAGCCCTCTTTTGTATTACAGTTTTGAGTGTTCCCAGACGATCTTTCCACAGCTTCAACAATGGGTGCTCTCCTTGGGGCACTCATTTCCACTCCAGGTCACATATGTGACATAGTTACACATTTATCTTTTCACCAGATCAAGAGTTGAACATAGGCTATCGATCAATGACAGAGCCCATGCCTAGCAAATGTGAGTTCTGGGTATGATCCCCAATAATAAAAACATAAATGGACCTGGCTAATGTATGCATTCATCAATAAAGGTATAAATTGAAATATGATAGTCTAAAGGACATCTTGATGTAAGTGTTCACATATATCGTGATCACGAGCTACTTGGGGAAATACCAAGAACCCACAGTTTCTCATCTGTTTCTGCTTTCTTTTCCAAAGCCTACCTTCATTTCTCTAATTTAGATTTGAGCTACCTGTCTACAGAGTAAGTCTTTACTGTCTACCACTGTTGGCTACTCAGACCTGTACTGCTAGTGTACCTAGAAACTAAACCTGTGTCTGTAATACAAAGGTTTCAGTGCCAGAAGGTGGAACCTTCTTCATACCAAAAACAAAGTGCCTGTACATGATGATACACATTTGATAGCCATCTGGAATAGATTAGTTCCATAAAGCAAAGTCTTGGAAACCCCATTTGTAAAGGAATACAGTGAACTGGGGGCAGAATCCTGAAGAGCATATAGTCAAGAGTTGTGAAAGAAACATGTCTGGCCCTAGAACTATCAAATGAGATAACATGGTGAAACACCTGGTCACTCTAAAGCAGATATAATGCAGGTGCTGCTGTTACTTAAATGAAGTCTCCCGGGATCACTATTGCTGGCCACAATTGTCTGAGCAGTAACCGAGCTTACCTCAACCACAAATCTAATTCTCCAGCAAGCACAAAACATGGCAGAACTCCAAGGGATTCCTAAATCATACATTCGATTTTCCTTTGAGACAGACAAGCAAACAAACTCAGAAGAGAAGCAAGACTTGGGAAAATGACATACTTGGCTTGAGGCAGAACAGGGTCAGAGTTCCCAACCCGTGTTCTCTCCTACCTCTCAGATCCAAGTTAGTCTTGCTGAGAATGGTAGAAAAGCCATGGGAGAGGAGAGGTAAATTTGCTGTGAGCCAATGGGATCTATGAAATTAATGTTAAGACTTGAGTTATACATCTGCTGTGTCCTGTAGCCACGCTGAAGGCTGAACCAAGAAGTTCTCAGGTTTCTAAGAGGCCGTGGAGCAAGCTGACTGGATAGACAGAAGCAGATCACCATTATTTTACCTCAGCTCGGTTTCCTCTATAGGATTTAAGGGTTTTATAGTGTCGATTGCTGCTGAATCTTGGAGTCTGGGAAGGATGAAAACTTAGGGTCACTAAGTTAGTCACTAAGGTGACTCCTGCTTGATCGTGCATCCGTTCTCATGAATCCCAAAGCCAGAACTTCATGCTTTGCCGCTAGCCACCCTCTCTTTGGCAAAAGCACTTTCAGCAACACGGAATGGTCATCCTTTTATTATCCCATACATATATACCCAGTAGTCAAGAACCTCTTCCCTGCATAGTTCTTCAGCTAGTATCTGAAACTTTTCAGAGATGAGAGAGTCCCCACCTCTGGGGAAACCCACACCTGCATATGTTCTATTTCCATATTTTCCCAAGAGTGGAAATCAGTCTTCCTATAACTTCTTCCAGGGCTCTTGGCCAACATTTTGGAAACACTCTGAACATATCTCTTGTATATTGGACATGACACTGGATACTCGTGCCTGAGAAGTTGAAGCCCTAGCCTATAAATCCCACAAAGACATCACATATTGAAAGAAATAGAACTGGACAAGAGGAACTGATGGAGCAACTATTAAAATATCAAAACTCGAGGCTTTACAGATTAAAGTCAAGTTGTCACTAAAACACACAAGTGAAGACCCTCACAGATGAACAACAAATAATACACTTGCTGGTCATCCTTCGAGGACCTTCTTTCCTATGACCATGGTCTACCAAGAATCTTGTGCAATCTTCCCCTTTCTATGTCCTACTTCAAGCCTTACAACAGACACTTCTTTCTATCCATATGCCCTGTTTCATGGGTAGGCTCTGATCTCTGGCCATGACTGAAGAAATCATTCACTCCAAGACACAAGATAGAGCTTTTTAAGTACATGCCACTCACTTTGACAAGATAGATAGATAGGCAGACAGACAGACAGACAGACGGATAGACAGACAGAGACAGAGAGATCTGAGAGTCACGTCCAAGTCAGAAAATCATCCATTTGTTGTGGAATGCCAAGTCCTGCAATTCTTCATTACTACTAAGTATTTTCCTTAAGCCTAATCTTATATTTCTCAAGACATTCATATTCTTCAAGTTTTTCTTTCTAAAGGTATTTTACAGAAAGTGACATGGAAAAATATTGTAGGATCTGCACACTTATAAACAGAAGCATAACCTTTATAAATTATCTGAGTTTCTAGTCTTCATTATCTAACCATTTGGTATATCAAGTAACATTTCTTTTACTAATATCTGCTCTCTATTTTTTTCTTCTTTTAGTTATTTCATGTAAAAAAAGTATATATGAGTCAATGGTAGGGAGCGGGGAGGTGCAGTGGAGGAGGCAAGGTTCAGAGAGAGCAGAGTGACTGATTCTCTGTCTCTCAGGTCCACTGAATGTCCGGCTGGAGTGGCTTAGACGTGGGTGAGCAGTGGGTCTTGTGGGAAGGATCTGGGCCACAGGAACACTGCCAGGCGTTGATGCATCATCACTCGGCTCCTTGCTGAAGAAGCAGAAGGTGTATTTCCTGGAAGGATGGTCGGTGCTTGCTTTCTCTTCTCCAGCAGCTGAGCATCAGCTTATACACAGAGTCGGGGCAAATGGCTGGTTGAGGGAGATAGATCTATGGGAACAAAAATTTTAAAAGAGAGAAAAAATATGTATTAAGAGGCAGGAGGAGAATGGACTGTAACATAGCTCTACATGTACCCTCGCCACTTTACTGAACTTAGCGAAAGACGTGGGTGCATCAGCCCCTTTCTTATTACCTTCTTCTATTCTATTCCTCTCAAGCAGCATTTCACGTGGACCCTGCCTTCCTACCAAAGGTTACACCAATGCAAAAAGAACTCAGATCTGCCGTCAATGAGGGTGAATCTTGTCTGAGCCAATATGACAGAAATAAAGTACACTTGTAGCTTCTGCTAAAGAATTTGAGGTTTCATTGCAAATTTTTTTGTAAGTGCTATATCCTTTTATTTAAGTACATTTAAAGGAGAAATATGGAAGAAGATTACTGTTACTTTTTTTTCTTTTTTATTGTTATTTTCTTTATTTACATTTCAAATGCTATCCCGAAAGTTCCCTATACCCCCCAACCCCTGCTCCCCTACCCACCCACTCCCACTACTTGACTCAGGCCTTCCCGTGTGCTGGGTCATATAAAGTTTACAAGATCAAGGGGCCTCTCTTCCCAGTGATGGCCGATTAGGCCATCTTCTGCTACATATGCAACTAGAGACACAAGCTCAGGGGGTACTGGTTAGTTCATATTGTTGTTCCACCTACAGGGTTGGAGCCCCCTTCAGTTCCTTGGGTACTTTCTCTAGCTCCTCCATTGGGGACCCTGTGTTCCATCCAATAGCTGGCTGTGAGCATCCACTTCGGTGTTTGCCAGGCACTGGCATAGCCTCACAAGAGGCTGCAATATCAGGGTCCCTTCAGCAGAATCTTGCTGGCATGAGCATTAGTATCTAGGTTTGGTGGCTGATGATGGGATGGATTCCCGGATGGGGTAGTCTCTGGATAGTCCATCCTTTCATCTTAGCTCTAAATTTTGTCTCTGTACCTATATCCTTTCATGAGTATTTTGTTCCTTATTCTAAGGAGGAATGAAGTATCCACACAATGGTCATCCTTCTTGGTTTTCCTGTGTTTTGCAAAATGTATCTTAGGTATTCTAAGTTTCTGGGCTAATATCCGCTTATCAGTGAGTGCATATCTAGTGACTTCTCTTGTGATTGGGTTACCTCACTAAGGATGATATCCTCCAAATACATCCATTTGCCCAAGAATTTCATAAATTCACTGTTTTTAATAGCTGAGTAGTACTCCATTGTGTAAATGTACCACAGTTTCTGTATCCATTCCTCTATTGAGGGACATCTGGGTTCTTTCCAGCTTCTGGCTATTATAAATAAAGCTGTTATGAACATAGTGGAGCATGTGTCCTTATTACCAGTTGGAAGATCTTCTGGGTATATGCCCAGAAGAGGTATTGTTAGGTCCTCCAGTAGTACTATGTCCAATTTTCTGAGGAACCATTTTATTGGAATAATATTCAGCCAGATGTATAAATTGGGAGGCAGACTGTATCCTAGCAATGCTCACCATTGTTCTCTGTGTTCCCCTCTCTGTATTCTCATTTAAAAGAGATTGGATTGCATTAACGGGTATATTCATGATGCCCTAATTCCAGCCTAAGATGCTACTCTGAAGTTTCTAGTTACCATTTCCACAAGCAAGATGCTATTCTGCTAACTCCTAGTCCATCTCCCGCGTTCTATATTTTTACTATCATCTCCTTACCTATACATTTTAAGACCTTGCTATATTGACAGATTACTAAACCATTCTTAAACTTTCCATGCTCACTCAACCATCAAAGCATCATTACCTTTGCTGAACCCGATATTTGTACCTAGTTAATCATTAGCTACTTCCCATTACCTTGTCTTACCTCATACAGCACCATCCTGAACCATGTATTATAGGAGTGGGGTTTTACCCAGAGTCTAATAGTAACATATGCCTATCAACTTCTAACTGACAGTAAAAAGGCCAATAAGCAAAAATATTTGACTTCTGCTAAAATAGCAAATTAGATGGACTATCAAATCAGATATAGCAAAGTTTAAGTCAGAATTATAAAACAACAAATATAAAATACCAGGCATTAGAAAGTAAGCATTATTGATAACCTGCATTCCCAGGTATTACTGGTAAAACAAAAAATTGCTGAGTTCTTTCTGAGAACTTTAGGGGAAAAAAGTTACAGTCACGTTGAGTCCTGGGTGTGGTTGTGGCAGGCCTGTAGCCTTAGTACTTGGGAGGCTCAGGCAGGAGGATCAGAGTTCAAAGCCACCCTGAAAATGTAGCAAGACTTGGTCTCAAAAGCAAGGACAGCAATAACAATTTAACTTGAACAGTTCAAGCTACATTTCATAAGATTTCCTATCACACATGCCATTTTATGACCTCTTTTAACACTGAAGTACAATTTAAAGCAATTTAATTGTAGTTACTAAGTTCTATTCATATTGTGAGCATTTAAGAAAACTGCTACCTGGAGATTGTAAATTGAACACGAAAATGCCAAATTCATTTTTAATGGTTGGAATTTTTAATGTAGACATTGAAACATTTTAAATGGAAGGGAAAATGTTTAAAATGTGCTTAAGCTATGGAGTTTCTTCTAGAATTTCTATAAGCCACAAAGTTTCTTCTAGAATTTCTATAAGCTACAAAGTTTCTTCTACTTGCTTGCATCTCCTGTGCCCAGGAGGTTGGATGAACTATTGGGAAATGACTGCCTCCCATCTGTGTAACTCAGGGACTACAGAAGTCTCCGTAGTAGCTGATACACAGCGCTGTCCATACATGCTCATGTCAAACTCTAGAACACGAACACTGGAATTTCAGCTATAAACACAAAAGTAATCAAATTTTACCAAATCTGATGAATTGTATTTAACCAGTTGTTTACATGTGATATGCCAAATTTAGAAATTACCAAAATTTTGAGTTGTAACTGAGAAGTGACTCGGTACATGATGGTCATATTTGCTTTGGGACTGGATTTGGTCAAATCTCCGATTCTAGCACCTGATCACAGGGAGGTGGTCAAATCTGTATGTAGCACATTGCTAATATCTGTATAGGTAAAAATTAGTGGTCCTTTTCTCATAGACTCAAACTAAATGAGAAAGTAAAATTCTAAAGAGTATCATGAATGAGAATTTCTATGATTTTGAGATGGTTAAAAAGATGTGTTCTTGTGAAGCTGTATAACAAAATTGAAATAACACGTGACTGTCCAGTGATCATTTTTAATATCATGAACACTAACATAAAACAAACAGAACCCAGGAAAGTACTTGACCTTCCTCCTGTGGCATGGATATTAGTCCAGTTTGCGTAAAAACTGACTCTGCAGGATTTCTGTTGATAAACAATAATTTGAAGAATACCAAGAGGTTCACAATAACCCCACATTTGCCTATGAATCTAGGACATACTCAGATTAAGGCTATTATTTTAATGAGTGTGATCCATGTTCTAATTGAACACACAACTTTTAATTTGGAATTTGTTTTCTAAAGGTTTGTTTAACTATATTAATCTAGGAAAGGAAAGTTTTCTTCTTGGAACATTGTATGTTTCATAAAGACAAGAGCAAATCTTTGCTTTATCACAATAAGAGAGAAGTTATCTCCTATGCTAGATAGCTTTGGGTCAACTTGACACAAGCTACGGACATCTGAGAGAACATCAGTTATGAAATCTGAGGGAACCTTAATTAAGAAAATATCTTCATAAGATCTGGCTGTAGGCAAGCCTATAGGGCATTTTCTTGATTAGAGATTGATTAGGGAGGGCCCAGTCTACTGTGGGCAAAGCCATCCCTTGGCATGTGGTCCTGGGCTCTGTAAGAAAGCAGGCTGAGCAAGCTATAAGAAGCAGGCCAGCAAGCAGCATCTCTCCATGACCTCTGCACCAGTGTGGAAGTGTCAGCCAAAAAAACCTCTTCTCCTTAACTTGCTTTTGGTCATAGTGTTTCATCACAGCAATGGAAACCTTAACTGGGACATCTCCTAACCAGGATGCATTATTTAGAATTCCTACTACCAAATTCTCTAAAGGACATTGAGATAAAAATTAAATTGCAGGCTGTTCTCATTTTCAGCATGCACCGTGTATTATTCTTGTCCGTTCTTGTCATTTGCTTGTTTAAGCCTAGGTTAGCCAGAGAGGACCCACTTTTTAATCTCCTGCAAAACCTTTCCCCAGCTATTACCATCTACCTGCCTCTTGGAAATGCTGTGATGTCAGATGCATTACAGTCCCTTGGGGGACTGTAATGCTCTAGTTATTAGCAAGCTTTAGATACTAGCTCTCACTGGAGCATTAAAAACTTGGCCAATCAAAGAAAGCTTAGTATCTCAAGGAATTAGGACTCCATGTGAGCTTGAGGGTTCAGCTGTCCATAAGTCCCCAGAGGATCAATCAGTAGGCCCAGAGTACTTCCCCAGAGAAGAACCAGGGTATACCAGTCCATTTGTGGATGTTCAAGTCTAGAAACGTTGTTCACCAACCTAAACCAACACCATAACTTACTCGAAGGTTTTTTTGTTTGTTTTTTTAAATAAACACCATTGACTTCCCTCACTCTGTTTTTTTCCCCACCAAGAAGACTTTCTGGATAATCTAGATCTATGAATAGACTGAACCTAAGAAGGAGAATTTTGTTTCCATCCTTTCTACATAGTCAGGACCTTCCTTTCTCCTTCCCTTGAGAGCACCCAAGTCCACATCTGCAACAGTCCATACCTGTCTCCCTTGGTCTCGGAAGAACTCTCCAGTGTTCTCGATAACCTGCTCATCCGACAGCTGGGAATAGGGCTGCTCCTGGCAGAAGGTAAAAGTCTCCCACAGAGTCACCCCAAAGGCCCACACATCGCTTGCCGTGGTGAATTTGCCCTAATGAAGGAGAGAAAGGAAAGTCAGAATGAGCCAGGTCCACAAACAAAGAGGATGTTCCATGAGCATCATCTGAAACCAACCTTCCTTTCCCTGACAAGGGTGAGCCATGGTGAAACGGATGTGCACGGAGAAACAAGAAGTGGCGATGTGAACTTACTGGAAAGCTGTCCACTCTGCTATCCCTGGGACCTCAGCTTAGTCCTGCTGCTCTTGGACGTGCAGTCCAAGAGCTGCAAGGATATATAGTCCGTAAGGCCCTGGACTGAGCATTACAACAGTTACCTCTAGGCTGTCAGCTCTCTGGATGCTAGAAGGTCACCTGTAGGCTATGGAGCACTTTGGGAAAACCACCCAGGGAAAAGCTCAAGTTAGCATAAGAAATGAATGGTTTTGGTGGTGGGAATGAAGGAAACTTGTAAGGGCCTGGAATTAGACCTGGTGGATCCAGGACTCTCGCTTCCCTATTCGCTGGTAGCCACAGACTTGAGGGTGACTTTATCAAATGACAACACTGAGATTGGTTGTGATCAGTGCTCATTAAATACACACTTTTCTATTGAATAAAGATAGTGGCACAGACATGTAGAGGATATTAATTTTTAGATCAGAAAAATAAAAAGAGTGGCCCAGCAAATTATTCTGGTTAGTAAGTTCATTAATGAGGCAACAACTGGAATAGGAAACCCAGTCCTCTGAATGTAACCCAATGTGTCTCTTTTTAATACCACACAGCTTCTTCAGATTTTTTTTTTAAAAAGTGATTTCATATGTTAGGAGGTGATAAAGATAAAAGCTCACATATGCCAATGAAAATGTCATTGGGTTTTTATAAAACAGCAGATATTATAGCATCATTCTTCTTGTTTATCTTCTTTTGTCTTCATTTGAACCAGGATCTCACTATCTAGCCCATGCTTATGTGTAACTAACAGCAATTATCTTAGTTCAGCCCCCCCCATGTATTGGAATAACAGACAGTCATGAGTATTCATTCTTCTTCCAGAGGACCTGAGTCAGTTTCCAGACCCTGAAATGGCCTGTAACCCCAGCTCCATGGGATCTGACACTCTCTTCTGGCTTCTGCAACCACCTGTCCTTACATGCACATTCTGATTCACCACAAACACACACATACACATACAACTGAATATTTAAAAATACAAAATTAAAGACATTACACATTAGAAATACATGCGCGAAAAAAAAAAAACCTTCAAAGGCAACATTCCAAAGCATTAACTTATTGAGGAGATAATAATGTTCATTTTTTTTTTAATTTCAAAACTAACTTATGAATCCTATAAGAATATCAGCCAGAAACAAGCAGATGAAGTGGAAATGAACAAAGTCAAACTGGGCTCCGGCTTTTCTCTGAATATTATGGAAGACAATCAAGGTAGCATTGTAGAAAGTGAAAGCTTACAGTTTACTCCTTCAATGAGTTAGTTGAGTGTCTGTAAAACCAACATTGAAGTGCCTCAGATATACATGGCCAGAACGACTGAGCTCCAAGAGAGACATCTGAAGTCATTCATTCGTGGAACAAAACACCAAGAATTAGGTAAAAATCATAAAAAGAAAAATTGTGGATTCAACAAGTAAATGGTAAAAATCACTAAAATAATACACAGACCATTCTAAATAATTAATGAGAAGCATGGTCAGAAACTTAAAATGGAAAATTTATATTACAACATAATTTTTTTTAACGGATAAGAGTTTTAATGCCTAGACCTAAGACCATCCAATAGGGAGAAGGGTAGAGAAAAAAAGATAGAAAATTTCTTATTCTTTCAAACCTTTTCCCTAAAGTTTCTGTAATGATGCATTCCCCCTTTCCAGCAGATATAGGAAAGTCTGTGATAATAACAATAACAATAACAACAAAACAACAACAATAATAGAGTGCCTGAGAAGATCCTCTCAAGTCAAGGGAAAATGTCAAGGTCTGTGGGCTTGCCTCTTACTGCCTCCAGTTTGTCCCGGGCTTCACCCCTGAGCAGCAGGTCGGTTGCTGGGACAGGGCTCACAGATGGAGAAACTCACCAGCAGGATGCTTTCCCAGGACATCCAGCGGATGGGGAGCACTGCCCGGCCCTGGATCCGGTAGTAATCACCGCTGTACAGGTTTCGACTCATCCCAAAATCAGCTATCTTGATGGTGTAATTCTTGCCCACTAAGCAGTTTCGTGTGGCCAGATCTCGGTGGACAAAGTTGAGAGATGAAAGGTATTTCATACCAGAGGCAATCTGGGTTGCCATAAACTTCAGGTTGGCGTAACTAGGGGCACGTGTAAGAAAAAAGAAAGCAGCTGTGGACAGGGCATATGCGAATCAACAAACCAAGGTTGAACCATCTATATCCTGCCTCCATTCTCATAGAATGTTTGATTTCTCACAAAGGGTAGCTGCCGCATCATCACCGCACACTGGTTGATTCCCCCACGCTACCCCTATTACAATTGATACCTTAAGTTTTACCACTCCCCATTTTCCGGCCCTGGGGTTACTCTCTTGACTGCACAGAAAAGACCAAGGACCTGACTGGTTTACCTGACTGTGGCATCGCTAGAACAGGAACTCAGAGGCTCATGGCGGGAAAGAAACTGATTGAGATCTCCATTTTCCATGTATTCTGTGATCATGCAGAGTGGGTCCTCAGTAATGCACACAGCTAGGAGACGGATGATGTTTGGGTCCTTGAGCCGAGACATGATCTTGATCTCCTTAAGAAAATCATTCCTTTGGAGGGTGTGATTGTAGATAAAGTCAGGGGTTGTCAGAGACAGAACTGAACAAGGAAGGATGCACAACCACGCCCATTCCTATCCATCACACCATGCCTGGATCATCTCTGAGATAACAGACAAACAGGCACCCAGAACTATCCCATTCACCGTCTCCATGAACACAGTGGACCTTTATTGAGTCAATGATAATGTTTTCAACGATAAGATCTGTGACGCACTTTTATATCAGTATTTAAAATGTTGTTAATATTACTGATGTGTGTTGCTTAAAACTTCCCTGCAGATGGAGCTTCTCATTAAAACCAACTCAAGTGCTGTAAGATATTTGCCTCTTTCAAAAGCTACTAAATCACAATCATAATAAAGTGAAGATATTTTTTTACAAAGTGGATAATCACCCTCTTGATTATCTGGTCATTTTTTTTATTTGCACTTACTGGCTTTTCCCAATACCATCTGCACCAGCAGTCAGCCACAGTACACAGTGATTTAGTAGCCTGTTCGAACAGAGTTGTTTCAAAGCTATTTAGGCCAAACTGGTAATGGCTTGAGTTCATAGTGACAGCCACATTTGAGTTGTAAATTGTCAACATGGAGTCAATAGCTTACATTCCCAAAACTACAGGAGCAAATCAAAAGTCTCCAGTGAGTTTTACAGGAATTCTGCACTGAGAGTCAAACTCTGCTGGTATAAATTATTGGAACCAATGTAGTTCTGATTTAGCATCACCCCTCTCCTTTTCCTGTGAAATCCCAGACCACGGGTTTTGGAGATGTGTGAAGATCCAGAACTTAGGTGATCCATCACTACCAAACAAGAGAGTGTAGATAGATCTGCCGATATCACCAACCCAAACAACCCAGAAATACATGATCTTATCTCACACAATGTTTATCCCCACTTGCCATTCTCTCCTGCCCTATAAAGAAGATTAATATGAAGAATATCCCTTCTCATGTTAATATTCATAAGATAAAGCTCTTGGTTAAAATGTGAAAGCTCACACAGTTCTATTTCCTCACCTTTGTCTCCTCTTCAGTCCACATCCTGCCCACTGTAAGATTTTCAATGAAACCTATCATCATTTTTTGAATTTACAATAATTTAGGGAAACAGGGATACTAAAATTCCTCTGGGTTGAGTATCAGCGAGACATATCAAGACAACACACATGGGAAGAGGCATGTGGTATCCAGATGTTCAGGTTTCTCTGAGACACAAATAGTTTTCCACCAGCATGCCTCTCTGGGTGAGGATTAACTCACCATGACTGTAATGGAAAGGCTGTCAGAGAACAATGCAGTTTTCTGCAAACTGCAATGTGTGTAGTAAAGGATCCAAGAGACTACTAGCCAGTTTGGAAACCTGTAAAAGGACTATGGATTCTTTGTCTCAGAGGTCCACGGATGTGTTTCCAAGTAGAAGTAGCTTCTCTTTTGTGAGGGGCTGCTGAACATAGAAGAAAAGGAGCATAAAAGAAAACACAGGGTGAGAATATGAACAGAGATGTGGGAGAGTGCAGAATCCAAAGATGTAGGGAGGAAGGTGTTTGCCACTAGGAAAAGCCAGCCAGAGGAGAGGGAACATTCAAGATTATTTCTGGGGTCCATGAGGGAAGAATATATTTGGGCTGTTGTGTGCACTGGATGAGGGTATTTAAGTAAGTATATGGTAAATATAATATAAATATATACATTTGTGTTTGAAAGAGACAGAGAAAAAGATGGGCACTTCTGGCCACATAGGAAGTATAAAACCTAATAGTGGGCTTGTGTGACCGCTCACGAACCTTCCCATCTCAAGAGAGGAAAGAAAAATAAAAGCTCAGAAATGTTCAGGGATATTCCTAATCCTAACCAGGAAGCAAGTAAAGGAAAATTTAAAATGCAGACCACAGACCTGGCATTCTTGTTGGCATCTGCTCGGAGCATTTTCACGGCCACCAGGACAGGCTGGTTGGCACTGACATCTAGTGCAAAATCTTTGTCTTTGAATTTTTCCATTCCCTCCACTTCACAGAGATGAACCTAGACAAAAGTCATGTAGTCTCAGCATCATCCTGTCTCCTGGAGAGTATCCTGTCTCCTGGAGAGTATCCTGTCTCCTGGAGAGTATCCTGTCTCCTGGAGAGTTTTCTGTCTCCTGGAGAGTATCCTGTCTCCTGGAGAGTATCCTGTCGTCTCCTGGAGATGCCTCAGTATTCTTAAATAAACCGACTCTTACGACCCAGGCAAAATAATCAGAGACTGATAAGAGGCTATGGGTGACATATCTTTGATGCAAGTAATTGTCAAAATTAATAAACAATGTTGAAGTACCCAGCTGATATGATACATCAGTGCCCTACAAAAGAAATGTACGTTGAATAGAATATTGATATGGTAAGGAATGACTACAATGTAGCATTTTATCACAGCATAACTCCACTAGAAAATCACATTTGACATAATTGCTTCAACTTTGATTTGAGAAAGTTAATCCCTTGATCATATAAAACATAAGGCAATTTCCCAAAATGATCCCTTAGGGTGAGGAGAATGTTACAAATTATGCTTAGGTGTTAGCAATAATATAGTGAACATAGAATTTCAACTCAAGGGACAGAATGAATCCACGTGACATTACAGCCAACTGTCGAGGGTTCCCTCTGCCTTCTCGAACACCAAACCTCCCAGAGGGAGACTACTTGATCCATACTGGAAATCAACAATATATTCACTGGAAATCATGTGTTACATTTGATGATGTAACACTTAGATGGCAGGATTCAAGGATTCCAGTTACAGCCAAAAGCACGACTCTGAATTTCTCTGAAGGTTCTGATGACTTATGTAAGAGTAAAAGGTCTCATTCCATGCACCGTCCTGAGACCAACTCAGAAGAGAGCTCCTCCTTATCTTTGTGGTGATCTCATTCCTTGGTGGTTAATTCCAAGACCAAAACAAGGGCGAGGTTGGGTTTTTTGTTTTGTTTTACCATTTCAACATATAACCCTCATTATGAGGGGAAAAAAAAAAAGATTGTGGCAAGCAAAAAGGGTGTTCCTAGATTATCCACCAAAGATGATGATATCCATGAGCCCCACCCTCAGAAACCTATATGGTAAACAGTTTTTGAAAGCATCGGGTATTTTTCAGGATAGCAGAGCTCTTGTGACTGGCTTCCCTTAAAAATTTTTTTGTAGAAAAACCAGAAGTCCTAGGGAACCCTCAGCTCTTAAGCAAAGATGAGACTGACCATTAACTATCTCAATAGCAATGCAGATAAACAAGTAAGGGGGCCCTTCGGCTGAGACCTCACTGACTCTTGTTCCGCTTGCTGATCCCTTTTATCTGCCCACTTCCTTCATGTCATGATGTACTGGGGGCCTCATTCCGGAAGATTAACTCACCTCCCCAAACTGGCCTTCTCCCAGCTTCTCCTTGAAAGTCAACAGTTTCCTGGGGAACTCTTCCACAGCCACATCTTTTCCCGAGAGCAGATCCATGGTTACAGCAGGCACACAGTAGGTGTTGCCACCTGTCACTCCCTGGAGATTCACTATGTCGGCTTCTGCATAGTGGGGCACGCCCTCAGGTCCATTGGGCTGGGCCGGCTTCACAACACCACTGCAGCCTGAGAAGACATGGGCCCTGAGTCTGGTTCCCCAGGGCTATAGGGGAGATCTGAGGGGACAGCGAGAACTTGGCCCCACAGCAGCCTCGCCCCCTTCATATGTGCTTATTTGTGGACAGTTGTGCTTCCTCTAGGCACTTTCCTTTTGCCCTTCAGAAGGTAGGCTGCCATTTTGTTTTTCACGTTTCCTACACAAGCAAGTTCCTTGACTAATCTGTGGACTTGTGGGGGCTAAGCCTTAGGAAGGCTTACGCTGCCGTTATCAGGATGGTACTCTTGAAGGCGGAAGGTTTAATAGCAAATTTCCTTAATTTCAGAATGCTGCCATTAATTTAACAGTCCAGTTTAGGGACGAAAACAACTTCATATTGAATTTATAAAATCATGTTTAATATGTACCATAATTGTAAAAAGTTAGAATATAATTGACATGGGAGATGTGGACCTTAGGTAATAGCTTAATTTCTTTGGCTTTGTAAAGAAAATAAGTTCATATGTAGTTTTTTTCTGATTTTCAATTCTTTTTTATTTTTATTTTTATTTATTTGTTTATTATATGTAAGTACACTGTAGCTGACTTCAGACATACCAGAAGAGGGCGTCAGATCTCATTAGGGGTGGTTGTGAGCCACCATGTGGTTGCTGGGATTTGAACTCAGGACCTTCAGAAGAGCAGTTGGTGCTCTTACCCGCTGAGCCATCTCTCCAGCCTCCTCACATGTAGTCTTTGGTTTGCTGTTTCTAGGAATTAGATGAATTCAGTGGTCTCTTCCTATGATTTTTACCCCATCAGTGACAAAATGGGTTAATTTCCTTTATTCTTTTAGCATGTTTCTCCTCTAATGAGCTTCTTTTTTTCTTTTGGGTCACACCAGCTGGCTCAGGCCTTCCTCTCCTGAATATAAGCCCTCTGCTACCAGTCCTGTCACATCTAGGCTGATGACCATGAACAGCTTCTAAGGGTACCATCGGTGACCCAGTACCACTTCTGATGTCACCCTATAACCCTTTCCAAGGGGGAGTGGGCTTTGAAGCAATTTGCATTATGCACCTAATTCAATACTTTTACCAAGAAAAGCCAAAACATATTTACTATAGAAACAAAATCTTACACTGGTGTGATGAGTATCTGCCAAAGAGAAGTCAACAAATGGAGCCATTCAATTATCCAGAGAGCTACCCAGAGATATAGAATGCTTTTGACTTCATGTCTCTTTTCTCCTCCCATTGACATTTCCAGTCTAGAATTTACCCCCAGTAAAGTCTGGTCTCAAGTGAGCACAGAATGAGCCTTCTCTCCCATTAGACACAGGACAAGAAAGTTATCTGGACAAGACTCCTCAGCTTCTTCCAGTAACACCTCAGTGACACTTTGACATCTTTGTGTGTGTGTGTGTGTGTGTGTGTGTGTGTGTGTGTGTGTGTGTGGTCCCTCTGAACATCTTATGTTAAGAATAAAAAGAAGGGTCTCAGAATAGACTAGAAGCAGCAGCAACCAAACCAACAGGCTGTACATTTCTCCAGAGGCTGGCCTAGACTTAGTGGATTTGGTTAACTTGTAGCAAGAGTTATACCTACGTCATATAAACCAAAGCTTCTTCTCCCCCAATTCACCCATGACTCCATCCTCACCTGACTCCTCTTCCCCTGGAGCAAACTCTGGGAGCTTTCGGATCAGTCTGGATGGCTCCTGGTAGTCAGGCCGAAGGGGGAAGATTCGATCATAAGTAGAGTTGGATTCCTGTTCACTTGGTGATGAGGAGCGGTTGTTATTGAACATGCTGGACTCGCTGGGCAGGGAAAGGCTGACCGTCATTTCATCATCCAGCATCCTCCGTGAAGCCTGAAAGTCATAGATAGAGAGGATCGTCACTCTTGCGCTCTAAAATCCAACCCTCCTGCTCAGTTCATAGGAACACCGCAGCTGACAGAGGGGCAGGCTGGTGCCATGCGTTCCCGTGTTGCAGAAATTTAGCAATAGTTTCCTCTTTAGATGGCAGACGTTAACCATCCTGTGTCGGCAACATCCATAAGCTTCCACTGAAGCACTTGTTGGCATCATTTACACAATGCAACGAGATCCTGTAAGTAGCCAAATATTTTCTCTGGTTTTTTGTGTTGTGCAAGTTCTATTAAATAATGGGTTTTGTTGACTTGTACTTTAACCCTCTGATCTGTGTAAACATAAACTGAAATGTCCACTAAGTTGGGAGTTCTAAAACATGCTAAATTAACAGTGTATCGGATCACCCCACTGTTCTAGGTTAGCATACCATGCTAGGTTCTACTAACCTCCAAACAGAACGATGGGTTACATCTAATACAGGAAGAGAAAGCGCCAAAGAACCAGCTGCAGTGGCATTGTGTCTAACGTAACTGTCTGCTCCAACACAAGAAAACTGCTAGTATATAATGGGTGTAGTATTTGAATCTGAACATGTAAAGTGCTCCATTTTAATAAACATGTGTAGACAGAAACATAGGTCTTTCTACTACACTGAACAGTCCTTTGTTGCAGTAACAGACTTAGCATGAACGTGGAACCCAGCACGTGGTAGGTTCTCCCTAAATATGGGTTGACATTCTCAAAGAAGACGCCGTCAAAAGCATCAACAAAAACGTGCTGGGTCCAGCAGATTTCAGAAGACCCAGAGAAGTGTGATAAACTCTAGATCAAATAAAGAGGGAGAAAGAGTCCAGAGGAGAGAATGTAGATTCTCTTTTCCTTTAAGTAGAATGTAGCCCTACTTGACTATTCAGTAGGAGCATACACTAGGTCTCCACCCCTAACGGAGGAAATACTCTTCTCAGGGAGAGTCAGTCTGTTTTCTTGAGGGTTGTAACTTCTGCTAGGTTGATCACCCTCCAGTGGATAGTCCCACACCCATGACTACATGAGCAGCACAACATGGACACACAGTAGGATATTTTTTTTAAAAAGAAAAGAAAAAAGAAAGATAAGAAGTGGGGAGGGATATGGGAGGTGACATTAGATCTGGGACGAGTTCAGGGAGAAGTAGGGCAGATAGATATGATCAAAACACATTATATCAACTTCTCAAGGAACTAATACAAGTATGTTTTCAAAGAGCATAGCCTCAAGCAGCTGAATGAAACCTTAGTCAAGCAATCTCTTTTGCCATGAACTCATTGTTTGCTATCTTCACGATGGAGCTACCCATTTAGATATGAGTGTGTTTTCACCTTTGAAAGATTATATATATATATATATATATATATATATATATATATATATATATATGATAGTATATATATATATATACTATTCATGTCCTTTGACTCAGTAATTAGGAATTCAGGAACATATACTCATAAGCTGCAAATACGTAAAGAAATAAGATTAAGATGATGATAAACTTGATAAACTACTTGGGCATTAATGAACCTAATTGTTTTTTTTACACTCACTCACACACACACACACACACACACACACACACGTGCGCACACACACACACACAGAGGGAGAGAGAGAGACAGAGAGACAGAGTCAGAGACTGAGACAGAGAGAGATGTTTAAGCTTCATCGTCAACTTCATGGATTTTAGAGTTACCTCAGAAGCATGATTATGCATACGTAAGAAGGTATGTCCAGGAAGGGTTAGCTCAACAAGGAAGACCCACCCAGAATGGAAGCAGTGCCATCCTGTAGACTGGCATCCCAGACTGAATAAGAAGGAGAAGGCAAGCTGAACACCAGCATTCACCTCTCTCTGCTTCCCAGCTGTTGACACAAGGTAACCGGCTGCTTCCTTCCTACCACCATCCCTTCCCTGCCTTGGTGGACTGTCTCCTCTCTTAAGTCGTGATATAAAATAAAGCCATCCTTAAGTTGTCTTTTTTCAGATATTTGGTCATAGTTCCAGGAAAAGTAAGTAATCTGACATCAAAAAGCAAAAGGACAAAAAGTTTAGAAAAGGTCAAAAAGGTTAACAGGATCAAGAGTGACCCCTAACCTTGGATGGCCATCAGAATCGCACCATACTGAAAACACACACAGGAGCCTGCACTCTAACTAAAACTAACAAACCGGATTCTTCGTGGGGAATGCACAAGTTGAGGTTTCATGTATTAGAAACACTTTCCTAGGATTTTAAGGCAGATTCCAAAACCTTCATTCTGAAAATGAGAAACTAGACTCGACTCATCTCTTTCTGAGATCACTTCAACAGCCTTTCCACGTGGATGCTTCTTGGTTGCCTCAGAGAACTCATTAGCCACTTATAACTTTTTGGAATTTGGTCTTTGTTCCTGGTGTCATGACAGTACAGGAAATGGAAGCACAACTTCCTGTTTATACTGCACATCCTCACCTTTTCTAGCATCTTCTGCCAGAACTGCCTCCACAGGATGATGACGATGATAGCCAGCAGGATGAAGATGATGGCCACCAAGCAACCAATCAGGATCCGAGTGTTGCTGTCATCGACTTTAAGCATGGGATCTGTGACCAATTAGAGAAGGCAGAGAAAAGAATCACTTCCTATGGCAAATGAGAGCGGTGGGGACTAGAGGAGAGCATGGAGACCATCCCTGTTCTTTCAGGAGAATTCCAGAAGGTTCCATCCTCCTATTTACGTTTTTTTTTTCTCCTGCTTATTACTTTGGTCCTATTTCCTACAATCTTCCTCCATGGGTCACCACCCTCCCTCTCTCTGTGTCTCAGACTAAATAATGAGCAGTTTTCATACACATTCCCACATTTTGGCTCTGTGGTTTGGTATAGATTCTTAATGCTCATGAAAGTATAGGCGAGGAATGAGTTGCACTCTTCATTCTTGCAGATGGGTCAAGGGAGCTGAGATCCCTCTCAGAAGAAACCCAATTAAACATGTTTCGAGATTGCTGGCTGTTATAGCCAGTGACTTTTCCAAGAAAAGAATGTACCTTTGTATATTCACCTATTGCAAGATAGAAAAGATTTTGTTCCATGGACTCCTTGTTCATGAGATCATTGTGATGGGTCTCATTTAGGAATGCCTTCTTACTTGTCCTCCCACACCCGAAGCTTCTTAATCATTCATGGAACAGTTGGAACACTCTAGATCCTACCCCTCTCATCTGAAGAAACTCATGAAGGGTGACAAATGAGGGTAACTTTGGGTCCTTCACTTTGGGGGTGGACTGTCTTTCCTTCACCACACAAATATTCATTCAGATTCACATGGAATCAAGCCACTCACACACAGTGAAGAGTTGCAATCTCTACCCTTCTTTGTCTTCCAGGAGGTAACTTCATCTTAATATTGTACAAGTACTAATCACACATACCATAGGTGGTGGGTGCCATAGGAGAGGTGGGAAGGGTTCCAGAGTTATTATACATTGCAGCATCTGTCACAGAACAAGAGTGAATTAGAGATTGGGAGCAGACAGCAAGGCAATGGCACATCTGAAGGTAGCCTGAGACATAGTATATTGTAAAAGTCAATATAATGGGTTACCGATAATGTTTTTTAAAAATTATACATCCATTAACTCATTATACTGCAGCCTATAAATGCAAAAAATGTATAATGTCTATGAAAAACAAAGTAAGAATAAATCCATAAATATATTCAATAAAGTATAACTACCTGTACAAGGAAAGATACTTTTTCGCAGTACAAAACCAAAATTGTTGTAAATATTATATATTATGAGAATATAAAACATTAGCTCATGGTGTTTCAGAGAACTGTGGTCATAGATCGTCATAAAATATGCATGGAAAGAAGGACCTAAATTCAACAATATGTAGAGAGAATTCAGTGAATATATGGGCATGAAATCAACCTAGTATGAAGAGAGTCTTTCCCCCCAAGAATTTAATCAATTAAACAATAAAGAAATGGAACAATTTAGATTGTTTTCTAAAGGGATTTTTCACTATGCTTCATTGCTCTAATTTGTCAAGAATTAAAATATGAATTTGTCTTCTCTAAAATATTCTTTCAACAAATCTCACTTTTTCTTCTTAGCATTATTATACAAATAAAGAGTTTCTGGTGTCAACTATATGTGTTAAATTAAGTTCTCAAGAATCTAGAAGAAAACAACATTACCAAGACATACGATTTGAAGTTTAAGAGAATCCCAGGAATCTAAAACTTAGCCCAAGCTGTGCTTGGCCAAAATAAGACAAATGTGCCAATGGCTCTGCCAAGAATACCCAAGAATACAAGTAGGTGGACATCTGTGTGTTCCCCCAGATGGTTTCCAGGGAGAGTATTTATTTATCTTCTGATTATTTTTACAATTTAAGCACGCCTCTTTTGAGCATATACGCTTCTGCTCTGAATATATTACACAAACTAATTAGTCTGCTTGCTTTTAAATCACATTGGCATAGTCAGCATTTAGGCACCAATGCTTTCTAAATATGTACACCACCTCTTACCCTATTAGCATAGGCTAATAAATGTGGAATTTTCTTCTTTAGAAACATATCAAGCCAGGAGTTGGAGAGATGGCTCAGTCATTGAAGGCTAAGCTCACAACCAAAATTAAGAAAAAACTCAAGGCAGAAATGGTCTTATCTTCTAACCCACAGCTAGGTTATTCTCTCGCTCCCTATCACTTTATTTTATGCTTGTACTTTTCTTTCAGGCCGGATGCAGCTTCACGCCTTTTCATTAGTTAGGAAAGCCATGGTTTTGTTCCCCACTCTTCCTGATTGCTTAGGCTTGGTGGTTCTTTGGATTAGTTCTAAAAAGCCATTTTTTTTTTTTGTCTTCCAAACTAAAACCCACTGGCATAGATGAAGTCATAAATCCCATTTAACTTTTCAAGGCGTGGCACAGCCCAGGGTTTCCGTGAACCCTACTATTAAGTCATTTTTAGAAGTTACTGGTAAATATTTTGAGTTATTATAATGACATTGTACTCAAGAAAATATTTCCTTAGATGCATTCCAAAGTGCTAGTAATAAACCTAAATATGTTTCAGATTTTTTTTTTTCAAATACTGCAGCAAGAAAGAATGAACAAAGGTGGCAACGATTAGTAATAAAGGTGAGAAATAGGAGTCCATTGTTCTCTTTACTTTTGTACATAACGTTTAGGAATTTTTATTTGAATCCTTTGGTAGTATTTAAATGCTTCCCATTAAAAGTTTTAATTTGTATAGCTTTTGGCACATTTTAACAATCTTTTGCCATAAATCTTTTCTAGACAAACATGTCTAATAAAGTTTGTACTGTTCCACTCTGGTTGCTTATAGTTACGTAAGTTAAAACTAGAAACAAAGAGGATTCTCTCTTTCCAAAATCTGTAAGACATCTGGGAAACCCCATTCCTCTCAGAGACCTGGGCAGGAGGCAGCACGAATGCACTCCTACATCAACCCACTCTCTTCCCTGTGGGGCACGAGGTTTTCTACCTGACTGGAAAGTGATCTCGCTGAACATCATCCACGTGTCGGCAAAATGGTATTGGCATTTGATGGCACTGGCCATCCGGTGATGGAGGGGCACGGTCACAAACCGAGCACTGGGGTTCACATCATCCAGAACCAGGGGAAAGTAGACAGCAGTGGGTTCCCACTCGCTGGCTTCTGAGCGGAAGTAGCACTGGACCTCCTTAAAGATCTTCACACCCTTAGCAAACATGTTGTTGCAGTGGACCTGGCAGAGAGAGGAACATGTAAGAGACACGCTGGCCCTTCTGGGTTATGTAGGGAAACCCTAACTCTGCGCATTTCTCTGAACATTACCCATAATTCAGTCTTCAGGATAGTGGCAACGATATCCAGGTCAGACTTTCTAAAACCTAGGATGCTGCCCCAGTTTCCAATTTGCAACTGTGTGCTCTGGTCACCTGGTTCACGGTTTTAGTCTGCAGTATCCCCAGTAACCCCACCTGTTAAGTGAGGGCTAGATTAGCATCTTCCCAGGTCTGTCCCCCACAGGAATTCTCTTGGCTCTGTAATCTTTTCAATCGTACTCACTATCTGCCCATATTTGAGCTGTTCTGACCTGAGATGGTGAGCCAACCCTAGCATCCTGCTTCTTCCCAGGTACCTTTCCAAGGTAGATCATCCCTTTTCAGGAAGGCTATGTGGGAAACATGAAAGAAAATAGTATTCAAGCAAATACAACTTCATCTTTCTTTATGACCATCTCCCTTGGAGTGCCTTGGGGCTGACACTTTCAGCCAGAGACACAGACTTAAATTTAGTTTAATTTACAACCGCTCAGATGGGAGCATCAAATCTTTCTCACTGATAATATCTGAGACGAGACAAGAAGTCAGTTAGAAGGTAGCTGGCACCCACTCTCCTGCCACATGACCTTTCAGCAGGATCTTTGTTTGGCTTGTGAGGTCATCAAGAACAGAAATTCCACAACAGTCCTTCAGCAACCCACCAAAAAAAAAAAAATGTAATGTGTATATTAGCAACTGACTCAAGGCCCTTACAGCAATTCGGTTCCATTTCCTCTGACTCAGTCTTTTTTTTTTTTTTTTAATTATTTTATTAGATATTTTCTTCATTTACATTTTAAATGCTATCCCGAATGTCTGACTCAGTCTTAACGGGGAAAACAGATCTTTCCTGGCCATTGTCCCTCAAGAGTTTTCACTGGCTGGAAAGGCATGACTGTCATTCATGGCCTGTAGTTCTTGTTTCTTGGGCCTGCTTAAGCCCCGGGTTGTACCAGGTGTGACTCTGTAAGTCCTCTAAGCAGGCAGCATGGGACTACCAGGCTGAATTCACTTTTTAATTGAAGAAGGAAGAATAATGAAGAAAGAGACATCACGGCAGAGAACTGAACAGAGATATTCTAAGGGTAGATCTTGAGAGCTACTAAAGGGTGTAGAAACCTTCTAGTTCATCTCTGTACTGAAAAGATAGGGGTACTCACATGTTTTTCTGACCTATGGCCAGTCCACAACACAATTGGAAGGAGAGCCCTAAACATCTGGTACAACACCCTCATACCACATAGAAATGTAGCAGTCACCTTAACTTTTCCATTGGGATTTTTTTTTCTCCACAGGTTTTACTGATGAACCCATGTGTTAATATCTTCCTTGGAGTGAAGTAATCATCTTAGTTTATTGACCCCAAGTCGATGGAGTGAGGCTAAGGGCAAAAAAGTCAAAGAAATACCATCTCCAGCTTCAATAGTTTTTTCAGATGTTCTGAAATCTGCCAAGAGTCGGGTAAGTACCCTGCAGGGAAGGTAATAATCTTTCCTACAGATGGTTCAAGAATTCTTCGGGAATGCAAATAAATAGCATTGGATTTCATTCCAATGTGGGCTTATACTTTTATTTACTAAAATAATATACTTTGAATGCATGAGTAAGCTTCAATGGTATATTTTATCCATTCTTCAAAGCAAGAGATGAAGAGCAGTTTGCATCAGAAAGAAACCTACTCTATAAAAGATATTAGTGCCCTGAAAGTCATTTTTTACTTTTTTTTTTTTCCCCAGGAAAATTCAATCATGTGGAGGATATATTTGCCTGAAGAGACTGTCCCAAATCTCCTACTTAGAAACTTCTGGATTCTTGATCTAAACTCTTGACTCATTTTGATCTGTAATAAACAAGCTAAAAAAGAATCCTGAAGATTCAGGAGTATCAAAGTTTGCTGGTGATATGTTATAAGGTCCCAGATAGTTTTTGTTGAATTATCTGTTAAACTACAAATCCTCCCCAGCATATATAAACTTGCAAATTTATGTGTATGTTCACAGGTATATTAAAAAGTAATACAAAATAATTTCTCTTACTGCATATTTTTGTTGCTATGCATATTCCTTCCTTTGCCCCTTCCTACTTCCTATCTACAAAAATCTCTGAAGAATAATGTGTTACATGTAATTGCACACCCATATGTTTTACACTTGCCAAAGATCTTCCAACAACGAACCAACAGAGGGCATGTGTTGTTCCTTCTGTTCTCATCTTAAATGTTTTGTTCATTTAATAAATGTGTTAATCTGGTTAACATCTGAGAGTAATATAAAAGACAAATATGTTTTTAAACCTAGTTTATGTAAGGAATAAAATATTTGCCCTAGAAGGAACCCTTAATGATGACTGGTGTCTATTTCCTTCTTCTGGGTCCCATTTTATCCTGCATGTGTTCTTTTGAAAATTAATGGTGCCTTTCCTACTGACTTTATGACCAGTTTTTCCCAAGATAGTAAATATTCTTTACTCACAATCTAGTATGCTGTGCTCCAAATATAGTTGTGGATTCAATAACAAACACAGATAAATTTTAAATATATAATATAATTATGATCTCTTCCATTTAACCCAGGAAACAGCTATAGGCTGAAGACTACTGAGGAAGTTTGTAGATTACTACTACACATGGATATAAATATGAAAAAAAGACAGATAGGTGAATATCCATGTGGAAGGCCAAATTTATTTACCCATCCTTTCCTGAGACTTTTATTGAGGTTTCCTCATTCTCTTTTATAGACCATTAAGAGTTTATATACAAACCATCTAAGATCCTGCAGCCTCATCCTACACTTAACACAGAGGCTTTCCTTCACACCCCTGGTCTCTCCTTTCCCCTAACCCTACAATTTAGATTTAGCATCCAATCTGGTTATTTTTTTTTTTGCATGAACTTTTCTTCTTTCCCATGCCCTTCTCTCTAAAACAGACCGAAAGTGGAATGGGGGCAAGGAGAATAATGATTTAAACAACATACCGGGAAACCCTTTATGCTATAACAAAGAACTCATTAAGGGTGGCATCAGGATTTCGCTCCCTGGTAGGGTCTTACTTCAGGCAAAATGAGATCTAGAACTTAAGCTTCCTTCTTCAGATCTCCTCACATATTCATATTTGAGGTGACCCATCACATGACAGCCTTGTAGCGCAGCTTTGGCCAAGCCATTGGCTTCCATCCTACAACTCAGCAATGTCCACTTAACTGTTCTGCAGTAATGTACTGATGAAATAACTGTTATGTCTGATTGGATGAAAATGTTTGGCTCTGATGTTGGGAAGGAAAGAAGGGAGGGAGGGAGGGAGGGAGGGAGGGAAGGAGGGAGGGAGTAACTCAATAACAATGGGTCTAACCTAAGTTGTCACAGAGTTAACAAATGAAGAAACAACCTTTAAAAATGATGTTACTCTGAATTCATCTATACTTGTATTAGTGTAATTATTTTAAAATCTAGTTCTGCCAACATCAACTCAAGGCACATCGGGCATTTGTCCCCCAACACGATGATTTTAGAGTTCTTGAAGAGAATCTACCACTGACCTTCATGGTAGTAAAATTTCTGATTCGGTCAAATTCAAACATGATCTCAATGAAGCCATTGGTAGCGCTCTCATTCCGCCATCCCACGTAGTCATAGCCAGGCCACACATGGTATTCATGGGTCTGGGTAAAATCGTCCAGGCCAGACACCCCATCGGTCAACTGGCCTAGCCCTTCAGTCATGCTGCTCGGGCCAAGGGAAGAGGAGAGAAGCGAGAAGCCTGGAGTTACTCACACATCCTCAGAAGAACTTTTCAGCCCATTGCTTCACTGCTGGATTTTGTAAGAGCTGATAATCTTAGGGGTGGAGGGATTAGGAGAAATTATTCAAATGCACCTTATCCAGTGGTTTCCTTTTCTGAATTGTGAGGTCCAAGAAGGGTTGCAAATGTGTCCAACCAGTATTGGTCACTGATGGGTCAAGGGCTGTGCTCTTCATGTTTTTCATTAATTCCCCCATTAATGAACTAATTTAGATGTCATTGATAATGGTGAGCCATTATACCAAGATACCATATTAATAAGTATAGAAAAAGATACAAGAGAGAAATGAAGGCTTGTCATACAAACTAATAAAACAGCACTTCAAAGGTTTGCTGCTAACACAGTAAACATTTGTTATTTTATAACATTTGTTGATGTGAAACTGAGTTCTCCATTTATTCAGGGAAAGAGATCATTAGGGTAATATTAATTTGACTTAGATGCTTATAATCCCCAAATGAATATTTCTTCCCTGTCTTATCTCCAAGAGTACCATTGTGGCCTTGGTTACTAGTTCATTTTTACATCATAGAATCGGGGATTTTAAAGTATGCCTCACTAAAACTTGCATCTAATCTTTGCCAGCTGCCTGTTTAATCTGCCTGAAGCACAGCTCCAATCACATCTTTCCTCAACTTTAAGAATCATCAATGAATCACTGTATTGGTGATGCTAAAAGGAAAACTGCTCCATCCCCACTCCCCTTCTTGATATCCTTCTTACTATTCCTGGTCCTGGCATTCAAGTTTCCATCACCATGAACATTATTATGCTATACCTTCTGCTGAGGAACTGTGAACTAAACTGAATCCTCCTTCCCCAAGTTATTTATTGTCAGGTATTTGGTCATAGCAATGAGAAAAAGCAACTAATACATAGAATAATCAATCTTCTCACATAGCCACTGATCCAAACTATGAATGCCTTAAGCACAAGACCCAAGGCTTCATTTTCCTTAATTACCCACAACACCTAGCCAACTTCTACACACAGGGTAACAACTGACTAGCAAAGACTTGTTGATCTGGAGTCAATTGATATCTCCTTTCCCGTGTGCCTTAAGTATAGGCTAGCTAGGGTGTGACTGAGTCAAACAATGCAAAAATGATGTAAGAGAGTGGAGAGAAGTGATTGACTAAGCAGATGGAAAGGAAGTTAGTAAGGCTAGAAGACTGGATGAATCAAGACTTCACCCAGGGGCTGGCCGATGAGGGTGATAGTTCACTCTTCGCCCTTGAGCCAGTAGAAAGGCTGTCTGTCATTCTACAATCTGCTTCCTGAGACTCAATAATATGTTTCTTTTTTAGCCCCTAGAAACTTTATTGTTGGATCTGTATTTCACAATATTCTTACAGATTAAACACTGAATGAAAAAAGACAGAGATTAGGAATGGATCAGAAGAATGTAATGATTGAATAGATAGGCACATGTCTTTCCCAGCTCTGTACCCCAGTGTGTCTGGTGCTGTTTTTCCAGCACAGCTCTTCATCTGTCCACTTCAGGCCTCTTTACTGCTCTCACCCTGTTACTGCCATAATTAGACCAATGTTCCTCCATTTCTTCCTCTCCACCCCTCCACCTACTATTTCCTGCTTTCATTACCATCTGATCCTAAGAGCTTCTCTTATCTATTGTAAGCCTCAACAGCTCCTTCTTTTCACAGCTTCTAAAGTACTATATTTATGGAGTCTATTGTTTCTTAACTTTGTGACCTGACCAATCTTTATACTTATTCCATTGTCTCTATAGCCAAGTTAGCCTTTAGATTGGAATCTACATCCTCATCTCAGGATATATAGCTCCCCCACTTATAGAAATATCACAAAGTTTAGCTTTTGCTTTGTGTAATTTTTTTCTCCTGTTTACTGAATGACTATTTTGTTTTCCAAAAGTCAACTACAAAATGGAGATAAATACCATGTAGTTTACTACATCTAAGTTATTTCAGTGTATCGTACACATGCATAATACTGGTGGATTGACTGACTCTTTGATTATTGATGAAGTATTTGTTGTGGCCATTTCCTCTCTTCTGGTGATTATTTAAATCTCCTAGTATTTACCTGTACCCAACAGCTCCATCATAGACAGAATCATTCAGATAAATGATGGAGCCTCCAGGGAGTACAAACTGCTGCCCAGCTGGAGCATTGTAAGATACCAAGCCATCTGCCAAAGGAAACAGAGCAGTCAGAGTCTGTGGTAAGGAGTTGCACCTGCTGCCTAACCAATTAGCCTAGGGAGCTACTGGCGCTTCCAAGGAAATACCATCTTGTGCATCATGTCCACTGGGGTTCAATCTGGGCTCACAGTTGAGCACTGTTGGGAAGAAGCACACCACAACAGCAGTTACCGGAGTAACTCCGAATATGTCATTTCCGGCACAGGGCACCAAGCCCTGGGTGGATGGGCGTGGCTCATTCTTCTCTTTTAACCAAAAGGAAATAATCTCATTCCGAGTTGGTGGTTTTTAGTTCTCGGGGCTCGGAAGTTTCTCTATGGTTCAGAAGGTCTCCGTGGTCGAGGCTTACCTAGCCAGACACAGCCATAAAGCTCGACCCTCATGCACACGTTCATGGAGTGGTCAGTGACAGGGATAAGGCGCACAAATCTGGCGACGATGGGTGGCTCCAAGTCCTTCAGGAAGACATCATAAGGGTTACTGTTTCCATCGAGCACCTAAGAGAAAGACAAGAAGGGGCAGAGACCTTATAAAGCCATGCTCTCCTTTCCTCACGAATCATGCATTTGATGGACACTTTGCTCCTCGTTCATGAGCAGAATATAGTCACTCAACTGTCTCAGCATAGCTAACAGATCCTCTGTGTCAACTCCTACACAACGCCACATTTACAATGTCACATCGGGCTTGAACATACACAGTTTGAACTATTGACAACTATTGAGTCCTATATCCCCCCAGAACATGGACATATTTTTCTTACCTGCTTCCCGTGCCGGTTTCGCCAGGAGATCCAGCGACTGCCATCCCGACTGTAGTTGATCTTGTACATGGGTGCAAATTCAATGCCATGACCCCCTGCGTGGCGCCCCTGGGTCCCCACAAGAGTGATGAAGTGTAGGGTCCGTAAGTCAATCTGCAGAAATTCCTTCAGGTCATCGGGCTGCACTGGAATCTCAGGGCACCAGGCTCCATCTCCTTCTTCAGAGTCCAGCCTTGAGAAGAAGGGTAGGGGAGAGAGGGAGCGACTGTGAAACCAGAGACACTCACCAGCTCACAGTAGGCGGCTGCCCTGCGCCTGAGGAGAGAGTGAAAACCAGCAGTCTAGTCCAGAGGGACTTGGGGGACCTCCCCATGGTGTCTGTCTGACCTAACCATTCCCATTTGTGGTTCGTTTCCTGTCTCTGAAGCACCACACAGCCCAGGAAGAGTCCCCACCATGGAGCTGGGGCCTTCCAAAGCACATGTAGCCTTTTCATCTTGACTTAGAGAACTCTAGAGAAATGAATCCTTTGCCACCCATGCTCCTCTGTGGAATTCTTTCACCATGCCCGAGTCCATTCCTCAGCCACAATCTCACAGAGCTGGCTCTTCCTGGTTTGGGTATCAAGTTATAGGAGGGAGGAGGGAGAAGGGAAGAGAGGTAGGGTCTTAAGCGTGGGCCATGCAACGTGGTGGAATGCTAGCCAGCAGGATGGGCGTGGCCACCCAGCAAAAGCCATGGGAGCCATGGTGAAGGTGAGGGTGTAAAGCCTGTGAAGGGATGACCAATAACCTGGGTTCATTTACAACTCCAGGCTAGACTGCCACTGAACAGCATTGAGAAATCACTCGAAGGTTTATTTGGGGTACCCTCTGAGTTTTCTCCCTCTTCCCTAGTATACTCCCTTTCCTCACAGAGATTACCCACTCATTACTTGCTCCCCCCCCCACCCCCAACTCCACACCTCTCAAACAGGAAGACAGGTAGGATGAGGGGAGGCTATGGGGGTCGATTGCCTCATGAGTGATTCCATTTTAACAAAACCAATACTAAATTTACACCAGATAATTAGGTTCTCGCAGGAAGAAGAGGCATCAGTCATCAGTGTAGCTTCTGAGTTGGGAGTCTGTTCACTTAGGGACCTTGGGAATTACATACTCCACATAGAATTTGCTCTGTTTATAGATGAGGATGGTCCTTCTGTGTGATGTTTCCTTGAGGGAAGGAAGAACTTACTGGAAACCTCAGTGTCTAGTTTGACCATAGCCACTCTGCCCAGTGGCATTTCAGATACCTCCTGAGAAGCAGGCGTCACTCACTGCCAGTGTCCTACATAATCTACACCTCTCTGTACCTGTGCCCTTGGCCTTTCTCCTACAACAGCCCACAGTGAGGTCCGGTAAAGCAAATCCACCGCCTATCAATGACCCCATTCACAGTGGGTGGTGTGGTTCTGAGGCCTCTGTGGTTGGGAAGAGGTTTCCAGGTCAGTGACTGCAGCCAAGGCTTGGCCTCTCTCTGAAACATTCCAAGCGGCACAAACCCCTTCACTGCTAGCTTCCAGTCTTGCAAACTCTCACCAGCACTAGCCCTTCCCCCCCCAGCATCTTGAATTGTGGCTGTGTATCTATAACCCCCTCCCTGCTTTCCCCCCTCCCCGCATTCAGGCCTTCTCGATAAAGCTATCTCACCTCCCATATTTGGCAGCCGTAGATTCTGACCACTGACTTGAGGCTGTGATGTCCTCATCTGGAATGTGGCCTCCTGACATGCCCAGAGGATAGCGGCATATGGCTGGAACAAGGAAACAGAGAAAACAGAGAATGTGCTTTCATTTTTAGCCCAGAGTCCCTAAGAAGGTTGAAACTGGTAACAGAACAGGAAATAGGGGACTTGAGATCTTCGTAGATCCCTCTGTGACTCAAGTCCAGTCACACCGATGCTACAGAGCTTCTTCCTAATATCCCTAATATCCAAACACCTCCAAGATTTAACCAACAGCCAGAGTTACATTTTGGCCCAAATTCTGATGACTAATGCAATATAATTTAATGTGCAAATTTCTTCTTTTATTAATAACCCCAATAGTCCCAGCTTTAGTTCCTTGCTAGCAGATTTAAATATTAAATCAATTTCCTGAAAGTAGCATTATCCTTGTAGCCATCAGGTAGCCCCAGATCTGTAGCACTCTGGTTTACTAGGGAGCAGATTGAATGAGACTGTGAAACAACCCAATCCACTGTCCCGTGTTAGTACTGAGCATGCTGCTCCTGTTAGAAATAATAGTTTCAGGGATGGGCTTCATTTTCAACAAAGAGAATAAGACAGAGCATATGAAATTCCCTATGGGAAATAATCCAGCTTTCAAACAATGGGCACCAGACAGCAATGGACCACCATCTCTGAGAGATGATGGGAAACGAGGAAGGAGCCAGAAAGCACCCGGCAGCGCCCAGTTACAGCCAGCGAGTGAGAGCTTAGGCAAGATTGAGTGGACTTCCAGAGTTATAAAGACAAAACAAGTAAATACAAACACTCGGAAGTCACCATAGTCTATGCAATAAAAAAAATGACGACTAGGAGGATAAAACGGAACGGAATCATTGTGAGGAAGGAAAAGAAAGAATGGATGTTTCTGGAAAACCAGAAAATTTTCCAGAAATATGAAGCCACAAAATAACAAACAAACAAACAAACAAACCCTAGAGTATTCTTTTAAAAGGAGAACAGACCTAGAGGTATTAGGAGTTTAGATATCAAAATATATCACAAAGCTGTAATAATTAAAGTAGCCCTGTACTTAAAAATGTGACCAATGCAATAGAATGGAGAGCCCAGACATAATCTCACATATATAAGGTCAACCGATCTTCAACATAGGTACCAAAAAATGCACAGGGGGCGGGGAACATAGTCTTGTCAACCAAGGTGCTGGAAAAAAAAAACCCTGGATATCCATATTTCCAAGAGGGAAATCAGACGCTCGTGTTACGCACGCACACACGCATGCACGCACGTACTCATGGAGGCTGAATGGTGCTTCCGGGCCATCTGCAGGAGGCAGAGAGGAGAACTAGGGGCTGCTCAGTCCAGGTCATGAAAAAATGAAAGCAAAGAGAAGCCAGCGCTACAGCTCCCGCGGGAGGCTGAAGGCCTGAGAGCCCCTCACCTCCAAAGCCTGAAGAACCTGAAGTGTGCTCTGAACAACTGACAACCAAAAGACAAACTGAGAGCAAGAGTTAGTCCCATCTTTGCTTTTCCTGTTCCATTTTGGCCCAGAGACTCTTGCATGGTGCTGCCTACATTTGAAGATCTTTGTGATCCTAACTCTAGCGTATCTGAAAGCTAAACCCAGGAGCTGCATGTTGGTAAAGATGCAGTCATCCTGTTGTGGGTTTGGGCTCCGAGCTCCACTCCCAGATCCCATCCATCCTGGACAGAGAATGATGCTCGGGGGCCCTGCTGGCAGTTGCAGCATAGAACATCCACAGTCCCATCCATCACACGTCTCCAGATATGGGGCTGTAAATGTAATGAGAACCTCTATCCTCCGGGACACGTGAGGTAAGCCAGACGTTGGAAACAGCCAGCAAGGTGAGTCATGATAGTATCATAATTAACTTCCCATCGTGGGGCCTGCAGGTCTGTGGGACAATAGCCAAGTCACTGCCACTGCCCCTACAATGCATCTCGGTAGGGCTGTATTTCTAGGAATCCTTTTTCTGTTGTAATTGACTCCATGCAAGAATAGAAAATGAAGTAAACGAGATCAGAAGTGTGCCTGACAGGCAGGCAGAGGGAGTGACAGAGAAAGACCACATAGGACTCTGCTATGCAGTGTCAGAGGACTGCTGAGTTCTTCCCAGAGGCTTAAAGATGTAGTCTTGGGAATTCATCCAAGGGAAACCTTGAGTCACGCAGACAACAAATAGAAAAGGATTCCCCATAAGTCTGAGAATTACTTACTTTATTGCAACCTATCCACTCACATATTGCATTAACAAATGTGCCCATTAGTGAGTGTTCTTGCACTTATACAATCAGTCAGTAATGAATAAGTCATAAAATGATTTCTCTCCTAGACCTCCATTAGGGTCCAAGAGACAAATGGAAGACAACAGGTATTCAGATATCAAAAAGATACAGTTGCTTTCCTATTTGACAGTTGCTATCATGGTCTCAGAAGGTCTAATAAAGTATCAAAAATATTAAAATATGGTGTCAGGATGCAAGTGACAGTTTCTTTTAAGAAATAATTTTCACTGTGAATTTTCTAGCACACTTACATCTCTTGACCTTCTAGAACATAGTCGTCATTGTTGGATTCCTGGCCCCTTACAGCCGCCCGACTCACAACTCTGATTAGGTGTTCAACATACATTGGGCAAACAGCTAAGTATGAAACGGTGGAGAGCCAGGTAGCTAGATGGAAATGTCCAGACAGAAGAACGGAAACAAGTAACTTCACATGTTAGATCTTGAAGGGCAAGCACAGTAGAGGATTTCTAGGTCAGAACCTCCCAAGTGAGTTGTCATCTGTGGGGCTCAGCAAGTATCTGTGAGGCAGCAGCTTGCCCAACTGTCTCTCAGCAGGCAGTGACTTGAGGTGCATTATGTGTAGGAGAGGAAGCGAAGCCACAGCATAGACCTTAGCACTGCCGGATAACTAGTCACAAAGATCGACTGAGGAAGAGTTTTGGGTGTTTGGTGAGAAGAGCCTCCAGTGACTAGAGAACTGAGGGATGACAGAAATCTTGTTCTGTTCCATGATGTAAACTCACAGTTCAGTGTCAGAGTAGGTGCTGAGCCACAGGGGTCACTGTCGATTTCCATTCACTAGAAGGGGATATTTTCCGATGGTTGGCTGAAACAGCTGGTAGTGCCAAGCCCTCTACAAATTCTTTTGTCTTTCCCTGCATATGCATAGCTATAATAAAGTTTAACTTAGAAACTAATCATAGTGAGAGATAAACAATGCTTAATAATAAAATGGAACAATTATGATATCCCATAGTAAAAGTTATGTGAATGTAGCTCTCACGTGGTTATTAAACATTTATTAAATGTTTATTTTGTTTATGTGTGCGTGTCTGTGTGCACACATATGTATGCAGGTGTGTGAACTTGTATGCACGGATGACTGAAAGGAGTGTTTAATGCTTCTGGGCTGGAGTTACAGGCAGCTGTGGGATGTTCAGCTTGCTCTATGGGTGCTGGGATCTGAATGTAGGGTTTCATGCTGCACAGCAAGGTCTACTAATCTCTGAGCCATCTCTCCAGCCTCTCTCTCATCTTATTGAACCACACCCACTTGCCTCCAGAAGGCAACATGGTGCTTATATACGGAGATAAAGTGCAGTGAATAGCAGGCACTGGGTGTGACAGAGGAGGAAGGGGTCTCAAGATTTAGTTCTTTCAGTCCCAATCACTACATTTAAGATTTATAAATTAGTTCTGACTTTGTCCGTCTAATATTTTCAGACTGTGATTGACTACGAATGGAAACCAAGGGATGCAAAACCACAGATAAAGAATGACCAACTTTGGGGGCTGGTGAGATGGCTCAGTGGGTAAGAGCACCTGACTGTTCTTCCGAAGGTCCAGAGTTCAAATCCCAGCAACCACATGGTGGCTCATAACCATCCGTAACAAGATCTGACACCCTCTTCTGGAGTGTCTGAAGACAGCTACAGTGTAGTTACATATAATAAATAAATCTTTAAAAAAAAAAAAAAGAGAATGACCAACTTTTCAGTCATCCTACAACAATGGGAGTTGGGCTAGTGATCTAGAAATCAGGTCCAAGGACTACAAGGTTGAAGACAGGGAGGTCAGAGACAAGAGCTGATCAAGCAGCAATGTAACGTAAAATAAGTAAGCAGGGTTTCCCCATGACTCAGTGTCCCCAGGGGCCTCACAGGAAAGGCAGAGGAAGAGGACGAGCTGATCTTGGATAGCCTTACCCATCCTGCTGGGTCGTTGGAACCAGAAGAAGCCTTGGCCCAGGGAACCCAACGTGGCACTTCTCTGCAGCCCCAGTGTGGTTTTCCTATTGAATGTGCCTATTTTGGGTAACTGGTGGAAGGGATCCTAGCTATTTGGGAAGATACAGAACTGCAACATTGGCTCAAATCCTAGACATCAGGACTCCTTTCTTTCTTCCAATCCCCCCTCCCCATTCACTGGATTACGCTCCCCTATTCAGTCCATGTCCTGAGATATAAAGAAATATGTACAGAGAGCAGCCTGTCACAGGAAGCAAGAGTCACTGCAGGAAAAAAAAATTTGCTTGCTGAGTTGTCTTGGTGGTTTCCGAATGCTTCCGCTACCCACCAATCTCCTGACAGAGATGCCAACGGACTCTTCCAGTTTCCCAGAGTGGAAAACTACCAGCATCAGCCACAGTAGGCCCAGCTGAGAACTCCATCCATCCCAAGCTCCAGTAAGGGTTGGCAAGCAGACGGAGGAGAAACAGCTGCCACCAGGTCCCAGCTTCCCAAGAATTACTTTTCATATTCTCGAGCCAAGGCTGTAAGGCTGAAAGCATTGCTTGTTCCAAGATGTTTACCCCTGACAGCCAGCTCCAGCCCATGGCCTGCCTGTCAATGAGTATCCTATATGCGGAATTCCAGGAAAACACAGGGCACATGAAAGGTCTAAGCGCAAAAGTTTGACCCCTGGCTTGCACCAGGCACCCATGTTTGATAGAGGGAGATTATCAGGGTCAGGGGGTGGGGTAAGCCAGTCTAATGATCTAAAGATATATCTATGACTACAAAATTTTAGATCCAGGGAAGAAATTTTAGCATACTGAACCCTAGAATTCCATACTCAATATCAGAACCTGTAATCCCCAGAAAGGTGAACTGACTCGCTCAGAAACTCACAGACGACCAACGTAACCATGGCTGAAATCCAGTGTTCTCGGCTCTGATCCTTCTCAGGCCACCTCAATCTACTTCTTCCAGTTCTAGAAAGAGCAAGCCCAGTCAATGGTGTCACCTGGGCCTTGCTTCCCACACACTGCACACAGCTTATGCACACTGAGTGCACAGGCAAGCCTATTAGGTCAGTCATTTTCTTCAGGCTGTGGGTTTGTTCTCTTACATATGGGTCGATTTCACAAAGACTGCTTTCCCTCAGTTGGTAACCTCTTAGGAATATATAGTCTCCAGAAACAAATATTAAAGACGGGAAAGAAAACCTGAATGCATGGGCTTTAGGGTAGAGATTGGATGGCTTGCCCTTCCTGGTTACATACATGAACCAGTAGATGAGAAAAAAAGTAAACTTTTTGTCCCGACAAAGAGGTAAACTCAAGCAAACAAACAGAAAAACCAACTGGGTTAGAAATAACATGGGATCAGAAGTTGATCGGAAATACAGCTTGTGGTTAAGCATATAACAATTCTATATTTCATGAGGCAAAGCTTATGAAACCCCACCGAAGAAGGGGAAGAAGGATTGTAGGAACCAGAGGGGTCAAAGATACCATGAGAGCCCAGCCCACAGAATCAACTAACCAGAGATCACAGGGGCTCACGAAGACTGAACCAACAATTACAGGTCCTGTATGGATCCAAGTCCTCTGCATATATGTTATGGATGTGTAGTTTGCTGTTCTTGTGGGACTCCTACCAGTGGGAATGAGGTCTGTCTCTGACTCTTCCATGCTCTTGAACCCTTTTCCTCCTGTTGGACTGCTTCATCCAGACTTGACATGAGGGTTTGTACCTAGTCTTAATGCATCTTGGTATGTTTGATTGATATCTCTAGGAGGGCTGCTCTTCCCTGAAGGGAAATGGAGGAGGAGGGGATCTGGGGAAGAGAAGAGTTGGGGACACAAGGAGGAGTGGAGGGAGGGGAAACTGCAGTCAGAAGGTAATATATGGGAGAAGAATAAATCAAAATTAAAAATTCTATGTTTCAAACTTGATTCTGTCCTTCTAATATGGAAGTACAAGACTGGTTACTACATCCCATCCCTTCGGGAACTTTAGATTCCATATCCTCTGCTTATGGTTTGACTGTGATGTGTCCCTCAAGGGCTCTTATATTTGAACACTTGTTCCCAGGCTAGTGGCACTGTTCTGGTAAGTTGTAGAACTTTGTGGTCTAGTTAGCAGACGTGGGTTGTTCAACCTTGAAGGCAGTATCCACTTCTAGTTCCAGCCAGAGCTTTTTGCTTCTTGATCCACCACAATTCAAGGAGCCTCTTCCATATGTGCCCCCACCATGAACTCTGCCATGCCTTCCTCGCTGTTATGAACTGTGCCTTTAAAACCATGAGTCAAAATCAATTCTTTTCCCCCTTCAAGTTGCTTCTACTGGGCATTAGTCCCAGCAATATAAAAATAAACAATGTTTTCTTAACAATCCTTAATAATCCTCATCCTTAATAATAAGCAGGGTTGTTACAGGAACTGTTAAAATACAATTCTATGCGAAATAATAGTGCTCAATAGATGATACCCAGAAGGGGAAAGGGAATTATGTGTTTTCAATACCACATGCATCATTTCTTAAGCAACATGGACATTTTATGACCGTTTAAGCTTGTGTTCTCTGCTTAATCATAATAATTGTACTTCTTATGGAGATGTGAAAAAAAAGCAGTCAGTTAGCATTCTTCCAAACTTAGAGCAATGATATTTAGTAATATTTAGGTGCTTTTAATTCTTCTCTGGTTACTTTTATTATGACTCCTTCTAATAAAGGATTGCAACTGGCCTCTAGAGAGTTGCATAGAGTAAAAACAAATAAGTAAGAAAATCAGTGGAGGGGAAAGGGAACAGGGATAATAATCTGAAGTTAGTATCCAAAGCTGTGTTTTCTCTTGTGGTGTTAGGTTAGGTCGAGCCCAGGCCTTGCGTGAATGTTGCTGAGGTTGGACTCAGCGTTAGAATGGTTAAAGCATTCTAACGCTGAGTCCAACCTCAGCAACATTCTGCATTGCCCCCTTAACTGGTGAGAGCTTTTCACTCCGGTTCTGCTTAGAAATCAATTCAAAAAGTGAAAAAGCCCAGGTCAATGGCTCAAGGGGTAAAGGCACTTACTGTGCGAGCCTGGTGACCTGAGTTAAGTCCCAGAACCCACCTGAAAGTGGATGGAGACAGTCTACTCCACAGAGTTCTCTGACCTTTTCATGTGTGCCATGGCACATGCACCACACACACACATACACACACACACTCACACACACGCACACACACACACACATTATGTGTACACAAACACATAATAATAATAATAATTATTATTAATACAGTATATGTTAAGTGGAACATAAGCATTTAAGGGGAATCATAGAGGGCTAGAGAGATGGCTCAGAGGTTAAGGGCACTGGCTCCTCTTCCAAAAGTACTGAGTTCAATTTCCAGCAACCTCATGGTAGCTCTCAACCATCTGTCGTGGGGTATGACGCCCTCTTCTGGTGTGTATGAAGAGAGTAACAGTGTACTCACATAAATTAATCTTTTTTTTTAAAAAGATGAATCATAGTGACAAGAGACGGAGATGTTAACTTTTGATACCTGTTCCCAGGTAAGATAGAATAGCTTGTGATAATCAAAGCTACCCCCTGCCCCAAGAGTGCCGTGGAAAAGCTGGATACACTTGGTAAATGCTCTATTCAACAGTGCCTTGTAGATGAGGCAGGGAGAGTGAAACAACTAAGACGGTAGAGAAGAGAGCAGTCTCCAAGAGGAGAAGGAATTCTTGCAGTCCCTTTCAGTCTCCACCAGACTGGGACAGGGACAAGTGGTTGATGCTGGTTGTGGCACCTGCAGGGGTTGCCATGAGGAAAAATAGCAGTCTGATAAGGATCTGAAGGGAGCTGTGTACGAAGTTCTTCCCTCAGCCATGTGCCCGGTGCTGGGCCAAGTCAAGCTGGAGTGTGGAAACCAAAGGACTCAAGACTTGCCAGGGAGAAAACTCACAGTGTCCAAGAATTCCAGCATATACCCTACCAACTATGCAGACAGAAGATGTGTCACTCTGCCAAATATGGGTAGATCCAACTGCTCCATAGCCAATCTGGTTTTGGGTTCACAGCCTCTTACAGAAGCCAAAGATCCAACAGCATGCTTCAAGAGCTAGCCAGCCCAGCTCCACACGGAAGCAGGCCATACCAGTTCTACTACTACTACACCACAGGTTTCTCAGTAACTAGTCATAGTGAATAAGGTACAGAATGTGCCCAAATCCCTTACTCTTGTGTGTAAATCCTTACTCTTGGCTTGCCAAGGGAAAAGTTCCAGTTCACTCTTTTGGACACTGTAACCTATTAAGAGGTAAAGTCTAATGAACTGTGTTTTCTATGTACACGAGTTTCTAACGACTGAAAAGTTACTTTCTCAGGACAGAAATTAGACATTTTTTTTTACTTCATCAAGAAACAAAACAGAGCCAGGCTCAGTGGTATACACCCATAACCCCAGGGGAGGGTGGAGATAGGGGAAGGAAGAGCTGGAGCTCAAGGCCAGCCTTAACTCCGAGGAAAGTTCAATCCCAACCCAGGCAATAGGAGAGCCTGTAGCAAAACAAAGTCAAAAAGAAAGAAAGGCAGAGAGGAGAGAGTAAATAAGAGGTGGGGGGGTGGCATACATACATACATATATACAAACTTACCTAAAGACAGACAGACAGACAGACAGGTTTATTTGGTGGCATATACCTACCGTCTAAGCATTTTGGAAGCCAAGGCATGATGATCTTGAGTCAAGATCAAACAAACAAAACAAAACAAAAAAAACAGAAAGACAAAGGGAAAGAAACACACCAGTGGGGCCGTCATAAACTTAATTGGCGGGAGGGAGAACTATCTATCACTATTGAGAAAGGTCCTAACACGAACTCTATTATCAATCTTAAATGTTGTTCAAATCTACTAAACGAGAACAAATTAAAAGCATACTTTTGTAAATTCCATTTGCCCCATCTCCACAGATGGGGCTTATTCCACACCAGGGATGTGCTAATGACAGCACACAGGGAGGACTCGATTCCCTTTGATCATTACTATGGTTGTAACATTTGAAAGAGGGAGTCTGAACTCAGCCCTAACAAATGCCAGAGTAAGAGAAGTACACCAAATGCAGCCACAACCTCTGTTATCTATAACACTCCAAGTACTCATCCTGTAGACCACAGGAGGGGGAACCTGGGTATCTCACTCCTGTGTGGCCAGGGTTGCTCCACCCCTCCACCTGGGAAGGGTGTGTCCCCACTCAGACCTGAGGAGACTGGGAATTAGCTACAGCTGAGAGACCTCAGCTCCCCCTCAAGCCCCTGCCTCCTCCATCTGATTTGCTCTCTCTACACTTAGCATCCCACAGTTGGAGGAATCCCATTCCTACGCCTCACCCCCTTCAGCTTCCCCCCTCACCCCCTTCAGCTTCCCCAACAGCTTCCTGAAATGAAGTTTCACATGATACTATTTACATTCCCCCCGCCCTTGGAGGAAAATGCAGATGGGCCTAAACATTCCTTGACTTTCATTTCTACCCTTGCTGCCCTTGTTACTCAAGGATTGGCCGATCGCCTTCATAAGCCAAGCATGGTCACGGGTGCGTGGGAGATCATCACCACAGAAAAACAGATAAAGGCCAAAACCAGAAACGTCTCCCGATCAGAAGGAAACATTGCATATTATTTAACAATTTATCACCACCCACATAAGCCCATAAAAAACACTCTCAAACCTCAAAGATTTAATGACTGTAGCTTTGTTTTACTTGAACTATGTATGCCTCCAAACCACCCAAAACTCTGAAAGGCTTATTTTGCTCTTCAGAGACTTCTAACAGCAAAAGCTAAGTCAACCACCACTCTACCCTAGAACACGGACACCACATTTGCTCTGTCACTTTGGGGTCAGGATGACCACAGCCCAGGGCTGACAGAGGTCTCATTTCCCACTAACAACTCAAGTCTTTCTTGGAGACTACAGGCAAAACCATGGTCTCTTGTATTTCCATGTCCTAACGAACTTTGTGTGTAGGGCGTCTAGATTATTTTGATTCCCTTCTTTTCGCAAAGTCACAAATGGCAGTTTAGTATTTGCATGTCACTTTCCAAAGTCCTTCACTTACTACATTCTCTGTCTCCCAGAGTCCCCCACCCCCACCCCCACATAATCTTGTGAATGTAAATACTAAAGTTACATTCTCCACCTTACAACTGAGTAAGGTTTATAATTGAGCGATTGTTTGGGTTTTGTTTGTTCCTCAGAGGTCCACATTGTCCACTTTGTCCCCAGTGTGACTATCTGGAAACTGGGGGAACGTTAAAAGGTGAGGAAACCTGGGAAATTCCTTAGGTGAGTGCCCCACCTCCAGAAAGCGAGGTCACTCTCACAGGACCCCATGGTAGGTTGTTATTGAAGACTGAAATCGGCTCTGTCCAGCTCTTTTTTTTTTCAACTTTTTTTATTAGACATTTTCTTTATTTACATTTCAAATGCTATCCCAAAAGTTCCCTATACTCTCCCCCTGCCCTGCTCCTCTACCCACCCACTCCCACTTCTTGGCCCTGGCATTCCCCTGTATTGGGGGATCCATCCCATCATCAGCTCTCTCTCTCTTTTTTTTAAAAACACACTTCTGCCATGTCCTCCACCTTGCTCTTAAACCTGTGAGTACAGACATGTGTTCTTCATAACATCACCCTGCCTCAGGTATTTCATTATACCAACAAAGAGCTGGTGATTACAGTGAGGTACCAAGATTTACTTGAGTATTTAAGGTCATAACATTGACCCTATGTCAGAACTAGAATAGAATCTTGACCCTTGACCTCCACAGTCACCATCTATCCACCACTCTCTCCACACATTGCTAAAAGCAAACAGTTGACACACTGTCCTAAGCATGATCTCAAAGGCCAGGAAGACCTCCAAGGAGAACAACAATCTGGAAAGAAAGCTTAAGGAGGGCTATTACTGATTAAAACTTAACAATACACTGGTCCCAGAGCCATTGAAATGTAATAGCATAAGAAACCTGCCTCCTGCAGTCAGGGGTCCAGCGTGAATCTTAGTCCTAGATGCAGGTAAGAACTGTGGCCATTAAATATTTGGCATACACTGACAATTTCAGAACTACGTTTCACCTGCTTATTGTACCACCCTTGTACATCTTTGCCTTTGTGACATCTTATTGGCAACCATTCCTATCTTCCTATTTTGTTCTTCATGTGTACCTCCAAACCTTTCCCTACACTCAAATGCATCACCTTCCTCTTGTCACCCGACCAGTAGCTCATGGACTTATCTTGGCATTTCAACCAGCAAGATACTGGAGATTTGACAACTCAGGCACTGTGCAAACATAATTGTAAATATACAAATAAATAAACTGGGCATGACAGTATGCACATATAATCCTAACTGAGGCAGGTACATCCCAAGTTCAAAGCCAGCCCAGGCTATGATTCATGGAGCCAGTCTAAGCAGTTTAGTAAGGCCCTCAGTGACTGGAGACACTGACACCTTGTATGATCCTGGCAGGATTGAGGATCCTTCTGTGGTCTCTTGGCCTCTCAACAAAGCAAAACTGAGTCCGCAGTTGGTGGCAAAGAAAGGGGGCCCAGGAAAGGAACCTGAAGTGGTGTTCTGATGGCAATTACATGATCATGCTCCCGGCCCTGTGGCTTAGCCTGAGTCTCCAAGTGTTCTGACTCCATGACCACTGTTCTATCCTCTCTTGTACTCCAACAACTGACTGCCTCTTGAAAGCTTGAGATTTTAGTCTCGAGAATGTAAAATAACAGCCGGGCGCAGTGGCGCATGCCTTTCATCCCAGCACTCGGGAGGCAAAGGCAGGTGGATTTCTGAGTTCGAGGCCAGCCTGGTCTACAGAGTGAGTTCCAGGACAGCCAGGGCTATACAGAGAAACCCTGTCTCAAAAAAAAAAAAATGTCAAATAACAAAATACAAACAAAACTCCAGAGCATAGACAAGACTCCACAAGGATAAAATACTATGTTTGCCCAGAAATTGCACTTGGAACTCCTTCATTCTAAGATGTAAGATCCATGAACTCCGACACACACACACACACACACACACACACACACACACAAACACTATATTCTACACAATTTCAAATACATTAGACAGAATAGAATAATTAAATTATCAGTGAAGTAATACATTAAGGCCAGAAGACCTGGCAGCTCTTAAGCACATTCCTGTGTTGGGTGTTTATGCCAGGTCCTTTACATGCGTTATCTTGTTCTTTGAAATAGCCCTTAGGTGGTTAGCAATGATAAATGAGAAGACTGTGTATGTTCAAACAAAGGCTGAAAACCCTACATGCTCACTCATACAATCAGGACACAGCCTAGATAGAAAGGTAGATTTAGCAGTATATTTTTCAATGGGTGTTTCCTTCCATCATTTTGTCTCTGTGAACCTGTGTTCCAATTAATTTTAAGTGCCAGTGTGCCATAATCTAGAATCACCTGGGAAGATAGCCTCATAAAATAATTGGCTAAGTCAGGCTGGCCTATTGCCATATCTGCAAGGGATTGTCTTGTTTGTTAATTGACCTAGCCCACTGTGGGTGGCACCATTCCCTAGGCAGTGGGTTCTGAACTATATAATAATGAAAAAAGATAGCTGAGCAAAAGCATGCAGCAAGATACATTTATTTCTCTCTGATATTGACTGTGGGTGTTGCTTGAGTTCCTGTGTTGATTTTCCTTCAGTAATGGACTATAACCTACAACTACAAATCAAACTTCCTCTCCTGTGTTCCTTTTGTTTGGAGCATTTCACTATAACCAGAGAAATGATACAGCCACAACGCTCAGTTTCCTCATTTGTAGAAGACTAGATTAAACCAATCTTTCTTGAGTTTTCTGAGAACTGGTCACAGGGCCCTTCAAATATCCAGTAACAGAGAAGTTTTCTTTTACAAAATGCACTCTTGCCTCCACAAATCAAATTTTGAGATTCAATTGCAATGGCTTCTCAGACTCTAGTATCTATGTCCACACAGCTGGCTCATGACTCACAGACTCCTGTACATTGGTATTTTGTTGTCTTACTACCTTCAGTAGGCAGTGGAGCTCAGAGGTCAAGGTCCTAACAGCACTAGACCGGATCCCATCTAGGCTACTCTGATTCCTCTATAACATTTAATTTTCACCAAACATTTGTGGGGCCCCACTCCTCCTCTGTAAAACTAGAATAATAATACTACTGCTTACTCCTATTACATTCTGAAGATTATTAAGATCACAACTTAAAACAGTACCCGGAACGTATAGCATGATCTTTGAATATCAGTTGATGCTTTCATTAAGCTCTTCAACTGTTTCTTTTTCCTTACTTGGTGTAACCAGAAGAGCTCAGGGACAGTTGCGTTTCTGCTGTCTGCAAAGGAAGATTCTTTTACTGGAAGAAAGGGTACCAGAGGCCAGCCAGGGCTAGACTTGACAAACAAACATGCAAGAAAGAAAGAGCCCATCTAGATAGCTCATTTGAGAGAAATTCATCCAGGAAGGGCTCTGTCTTGTTTTTTTATATCATTCCCTCCCAGGGATCTGTTCCAATCATCAGAGCAAGAGAGCAAGAGAGCAAGAGAGGGAGGAAAGGAGAGAGAGAGAGAGAGAGAGAGAGAGAGAGAGAGAGAGAGAGAGAGAATTAAACTCTCAGCATTTCTCTTGAAACATGAAGGAGAATCCAGGTAAATAATAATTTTCCAATTTGGAAAAAGAAATACATCAGCCTTGATGGAAATCAAAGAACTGGGAGTAAGGAGGCAACTTGTTACAGAAGGGACCCAGAACATCCCCTGTACTTCAGTTTCTTTGTCAGGGTGAACTAACCCCAAAGGTCTTCTGCCTTAGAGTGTCCTCATTTAATTAGACGAAGAGACTAAGTTTCCAAGTGTGAGCTCTCTGTACATCTCTTCGCCTTATGCTATTGTTTTGGCTTCAAGTTGAACCTCAAACTTAATCAACTTGTAGTTATAAGCTAATTAAATAAATAATAAGTGAATGAATAAATAAACACTAGAGCTAAGTATTTTTCTAAGTGAACTTTACATTGTTCATTAGAATTTTCTAATCCCACCTAAATTGACTTGCTGACTTGTAAAGATGATTTGGAGAAACTGGCATTTTAGTTGTTTGCTGGGTGTAGATTGCCATCCATTCCAACTTCTGAATCATGATTCTGCTTTACAATTCTACCCTCAGTCCTTCCATTACTTCCTCCAGCAGATTGGCAATTGTTAGGTTTGGATCCTAGTACACTGTTGGAACTAAAAGGTTGCTAGCACACTCCCCATACTGCAGGGCGGGAACATGCAGCATCTCGGTATTTCTCACGGAGACTCCCAGGGTTTGCTCTACAGCCTCTCTAGCTACTTTGAACACCGCCATCTCTGCAAATGTCAGTAGCATCACTGGACTTACCAACTCCTTTGCCAAAGCTCAGATGGGTTAGAGCCTGATCTCTTAAACTGTGGGTCACAATCTCATACTTGGGTAGTTACAGAACACAGGAATTGCAAACGTTTTTTGAAAGTTCAATGACAATGATCAGCTCAGACTGGGATTTGTAGCAGCGGGGTGTCTCTGCCAGTGCTCACCCATGTTGCGGTGCACACAGCATCACTGGGACCTTGATCCTTAGTGCAGGACACATGCACTTTGCACTGCACAGGCTGCCAGACTCCACAGTGCCAAAGATTCTGCCTGAAGCCATGAGACAATTATTAACTAGCATATTATGAACTGCAGGGTTTTTACTGTATTGCAAACTTTTCTGCTCTTATAGAAAAATAACCATCTCATTGTGGATGGATGGCCTTAAAATTTTGAATTCCCGGGTTCAGTTTCTCTCTCTCTCTCTCTCTCTCTCTCTCTCTCTCTCTCTCTCTCTCTCTCTCTCTTTCTTTCTTTAACAATCATTTAAAAAAAATTGGCCGGCTGGGAGATGGCCCACGGGTTAAGGGCACTGACTGCTCTTCCAAAGGTTCTGAGTTCAATTCCCAGCAACCACATGGTGGCTCACAGTCATCTATAATGAGATCTAATGCTCTCTTCTGGCTTACAGGCATACATGCAGGCAGAACAATGTATTCATAATCAATAAATAAATTTTTAAAAAGATTTAAAATAAAACAAAACAAAAAACAATAAATTTGGCTTGTAACTAATTAGGATAGGAATTCTGATACCTTCTAGAATGGTCTTAAACCAATTTCTGCTCACAGTTGATCATATAATATTTGCTTATAACCCAAGTCTCTCTGTTATACAGCTTGGCTAACCTGTGTGAACAACCCTGAAGGCCCAGAACTACTTGTCCCTGAGCCACATCTGCGACAATCACTACTCTCAGTTGCCTCAGTCTTTTGGGAGATACCAGTAGGAACCCCTGAAGTGTCTCCTCTAAATCAACTAGTATTTATTACGTATTTACTCTGCACTAAACAGTGGCCAAACCATACAACTCCATGAGCCCCAAGAACCTAGGCAACCATTTAAAACTGAGATGGAATGGAAAATTGTCTGCTTTACATCCTCATTTCCAGCTTAACCTGGTAGATGGAAGGAGGTGGCAGAGAGAATGAATGATCAGTCCTTCAATTGGTAGCATATGCCTAGGAACATCATTCAAAATTAAGATGTCCATTTCTTTGTGCTGGCAGAAAGATCCAATGAAAATGCCTAACAGAAAGACAGGGAGTGGAATCGCTTTCTGGAAGCCTGTTTCCTACTCAAGAACTACAGCTTGTATTCTAACACTAGAAACTAACTGGTTTTCCTGGTTTAATCGCTTAAGGCTTATGTGGGCCCCAGTATACCAGTCTCCGTGACAACACCTAGCACCTAGACATTGTGTGTCCCTCCCTCCTCCCCACTCCTCTTTGGAGCTCAGAGCAGAAAGACCTTCAGAGGAGACAACCAAACTTTAGAGGGTAAGAGGGATATGCAGCAGAAATATTAAATGCTGTCGGAGTTGAGATCCAAGCTACCTTCACTAAGCTTATTATAATAATGAGAAAAGCATTGATTCTACTCAAACAACAAGTCTTTGATTTTTTTTTTTTTTGAGGAGTTTTGATCGTGAGCCCATGGACACGGACTTGGTGGGAGGAAGCACTCTCACAAGTATACCATTATGCTAGTACAAAGACAAGATGTATGTAACCTTGATAATGTAATTACTGCTAGCTGGAAAATTGAACTCTACATACTATTGTGGGAGGATGAGTGGATAAAAAAAAACACTTTGGAAAATTCTATGGCATTATGAAGAACACTAAATGATATGTTACAAGTTACCCAAGAATTCCACTTCTGTACATAAACCCCGGAAAAGTGAGTATATGTCCTTACCACAAATTCTATGCAAGAATATGGAAGATTTCTTCACAATAGGCCCAAACTATCCAAATTCTCATCCGTACTAGACCATGTAAATGAACTACACAAAGTAATATTATACAACAGCAAGGATAGCCAGTCAACCAGTACTTGTAGCCATGGAATAAATGCCATACAGAAAATGTTCAGTTAAAGAAGCTAGGCACAGTGTCCACGTATCCTGTGTCTCCGCTTACATAAAATACAAGCAGGAAAACCTCATCATTCTTGCTAGAAAGCAACATAATGGCTGTCACCAGGGCGAGGTAGGAGAGAGCTCTCCATGATGCCTCTGTTTCTTCTATATGAAGTGTAGCTCACTTCCAGGGCTGTCCAACCTTTGATATTGCCACACAATGTCATCATTTACAAAGTTCACATTGAGGGGCAGCACAATCAAAAAGATCACATTAAAAAAAAAAAAACCTTATAGACTGGAGAGATGGCTCAGCAGTTAAGAGCACTGACTGTTCTCCCAGAGGTCCTGAGTTCAATTCCCAGCAACCATCTGTAATAGGATCTGTAATAGATGCCCTCCTCTGGTGTGTCCTCGAAAGGGAAAAAAAAAACCCTCATGTTTTGTGTAAGTGTACAATTTGTGTTAGCCCACATTCGTAGTTAGACTCTGCTTCAAGTAAGACAGGTCTGAATGGATATCTTGGGCTTGTAAAATTCATCAAACTGAACACTAAGATATGTGTACTTTCATATATTTGTATTTGAGGAAGAATAAAAAAGGGACTTAAAATCTTTACCTATCCTACTGGCATGTGCCACCACCACCACTGGCAAGAGGTATGCACACCATTCTCAGTTCTCTATGGCACTCTCTGCACACTAGGTAAGTACTCTGTCCAATGAACTATATCCCCAGCTATGTGTTGTTTTAGTAAAATCTACATGTGTGGGATATAAAATACACTCAGTGAGTGATTATTTCTGGGGTAAAATTTGAGGGGTATGATGGAGTTCCATTTAGTCAAGGAGTGCGCCGGATCTCCTGGAGCTGGAATTAGAGGCAGTTCTGAGACACCCACCATGATAGAAACTAAATGTAGGTTCCGGGAATTAAAGCCAGATCCTCCGGTAGAGCAGCAAGTGCTCTTGACAACTAGGCCATCTCTCCAGCCCACAAATTTATTTCTTCACTGAAAAAAAAAAAAAANCNCAAAAAACAAACAAAAAAAAACAAAAACAAACAAAAAAAAAAACCAACAAACTTTACCTATCTCTTTACCATACACATTCTTTTTGTTCTTCTGGACTCTGAGCACATGTATGTGACTTACTTTGACCAGTTAGGTCCCGCACCCCCACCCCCACCCCCACCCCCATCCCCACCCCCTGCTCAGTGCTAGGTATTGAAACAGGGGTCTCCTTAGTGGACAAGCACTACCAAGCTCCAGCACACATCCCTCTAGATAAGGTCTTAAGTTACAGCCCTCATCCTGGCCTATACAGTCTTAACAAACATAATTTGAGCAATGGATTGAAAGATTGTTTCCTGCTTCTACTCAGGCTCTTATGCAATTTCCACGAAAACATGGCCAGGCTAGTCTGCTTAGAGGAACCCACAGAGCAACAGCCAAAGTGCCCTTCATCAGGGCCAAAGCCTAGATGAGCCAATAGCCAGCTGATTCCCAGATAGGTAAATGTACCAAGAGAGATAAACCATCAAACTATAAAACAATGAGCAAAACAAACACTCATTTTTGAAGTCACTGAGCTATTGACAACCGTTAAGCAACATGGTGTGTAACAGACAGTTGATATAATCATATACTGTAGTTTAAAGATATATAAATTAAAACAATACAAAAATATTGACTTAAGAGAGTCACCTCACATCTGTTTTGAACAGTCAGATCCTGTGAGAATAAGAGCCTTCCTGGGATCCTGGGAAACTGGCATCCCACAGAATTGGCATCCCAAAAATATAACAGGACACCCAATTGAAATCCAGACCCAAGACATCCAATGGATGAGCCAACCAAATGAAGCTGTCTGCCACACCTATAGTTTCCCATTTTCAACAAAAGACACAGCATCAAATAGTCAGTCTTCCTAATCTTTTTAAATGGCATTTAAATGGCTCTGCTCTCCATAAAATCTCTTGTATAATACCCAACACATTATATAAGGAGAGGGGGACTGATACGACTTCCTGTTTCTGACGTGGCTACGGTTCACCACACAGGGAGAACTGACAGTGGAGTTCTCTTGGCAGAGCTCTTTCTAAGATAACCACTGGCAGAGGTGTGTGCAGGCACCTGGCCCTCAGCATCCAGCTGAGTAGTGGCTGTGTTACCTGGATTAACCTGAGCTTTTGCAGAGCCCAGGATGAGCAGGAGCAGGAGCAGCACCAGGGGCATTCTGGGAATCGGGATCATTTCAGAAGATGGAGTTAGATCTGGAGTCTGCAGCCCACCGATAATGCAAGGAAACAGAGAAGGAAGAGAAGTGAGTAATGCAGAGTTCACCAGCACATGGGAACACGATCTTCACAGACAATCTGGGACTCTTGTAAAGTTTATTTCCACATTTAAAGTTTCAAATCCCACCCAGGGATCATGAAGTGCAAGAATTTTCCAATTCTATTGGATTAAACACTCACTCCTGGAATTAAAAATCAGCAGAACCACACACAGGTAGCAATGTTATTACTGAGGCAAATACCAAACGGTAGTAACAAAGTAAAATTTATATTTGTGATGTCAGCTAATATTTTCATATTATCAACATTAATTCCAACATCAACCCAAGAAAAACATTCAGTAACTTTAATCTTTTTAAAGCTCTATAAGTCAACACTTATCTTGATCCATTAGTTTTGAAGTGACATTTGGGTCTTTGGTTTTGGCTTTTTCTTTCTTTCCTTCTTTGTCTCTTTCTTTTTTTAAGGTTTCCTCCAAGTGATCATATGACAACAGATTAGATACAGTATGGACCTAGCAATATATACCCAGATTTAGCTCAATAGAGGCATACGGAGTTATGCTCTATTGCACTAACTACCTATGCACTGTAACTGCCTATCTATATTGTAGTTATTTGTATGTATACAAGTGAATATAATACATATGCCCTCACTGTCCTTAGCTGAAAGGCCCTAGGGACAACGGCAACTTGGCAGTGAGCATCCATTGACAATGCAACACAAGTGCCCAGATCTTGGCTTCTAATCCCATCTGCCAATAAAAGGAATCAGAGTTCTTTAGAAAAACATGGTTGATTCTAGGACTGGATCAGGAAATACACAAGATAAGCCTGGAATATATGTTGTGTGCACACGCATGCAGTCGCACGGGTGTATACCCCCCCCACACACACACACACGATGAAATACATCAAAAGCACATAGGAGTCAACTGAAAGTTCTCCCAGTAATGAAAGCTGGAACAATTTGATCAACAAAACAAGTAGAGGAGTATTAGATTATAACTCAGAGTATGAAATAAATATCCACAAATCCATGTTGATATAAATGAATGACTGAATAAACAAATGAGGGAGAATAGCCCATTTCCCATGAAAAAGAATCCCAAATAATTTATGTAGCTAATCTGATTTTAAACAAGTGGGGTCCCACCACCTCCCACTCCTAGCTCCTCACATAGAAGCTGCACACAGTAACTTGCTTGCAAAGAAAGCAACATGAGCCAAGGAAGCCAGAGAGAACATCATTTCAGTAGAGAGACTGTCAAGCCACTTGGTGCTGGGTGATTATGGTTAACATCGGTACTGAAAAGTCATGGCGACAGTACATGTCCTAGATAGGATGTTATGGGACGGCACTTGAGGTCAGTGGTCCCAGCCCACAAACCATGGCCTTTGTCTTTCATGAGGGAAACATCGGACAAATAGTAAGTGAAGAACTTTCTACAGATTTCCTAACATCCTCAGTGTTGTCAGTCCTCCAAAACAAGAAAGTCTGAGAAACCATCACAGCTAAGGGGTGGGGCTGGGGCAGCTAAAGAAAATGTAATGTCCGGCATACTGTATGGGTCCTGGGCTAGAAAAGGGACAAGGGAAAACCAAGGAAGTCAGAGTAAGTTGTGGACTTTAGTCATGACCGCATCCGCAATGTTGGTTTGCTTATTTTGACAAATTGACCATAGTAATGTAAGCTATTAACTCATGTCAAGTACACAGGAATTCTACATAATGTCTTTACAATGATTCTCTAAGTACAAAGCTGTTATATCTTCTGGATAGCACTGGCAAGCAATAAGGAGAGAACCCCATGTAAGCTGGACTGAGTAGGGAGACTTCGGGGAGCAATCTGTCTGACTGGACTTTCCTCAAGGATTCCAATGAGCAGACAAAACCCTCTGAATCAATGGTCTCAAGGATTCAGTATTTACCCGTGTGGCACACGACAGAGCCAATGGATGCTCACTGCCAAGATGCCATTGTCCCTAGGGGCCTTTCAGCTAAGTGAGCGAAAGGACAGTGAGGGCATATGTATTATATTCACTTGTATACATACAAATAACTACAATATAGATAGGTAGTTACAGTGTAACTCTGTATGCCTCTATTGAGCTAAATCTGGGTGTATATATTGCTAAGTCCATACTGTATCTAATCTGTTGTCATATGATCACTTGGAGGAAACCTTAAAAAAAGAA
>NC_034594.1:142415477-142422029 GCF_900095145.1 Mus pahari
GAGGGAGAGAGAGAGAGAGAGAGAGAGAGAGAGAGAGAGAGAGAGAGAGAGAGAGAGCGCCCAGAGCAATCATGGAAACTCGATGAGCAGTTGAGAGAGTCCTCCTCTGTTCACTTTTGTGACTAACAACATGAACTCCTATAACAAACACTTCATCCAAGTCTTAAAATAAAATAAAATTCAAAATGAAAATGTGCCTGGTCATTTGAAGTCTACAAATGACCTTGTAGTCATTTACTCAGAAATTGCTAAGGAAATGCCATTCACATAGTATATATACATCTTAAATGTCAGAGAAGGACTGTGTTGGTGACTCAGGCAGCAATGTACTCTACAGAAGCATGAGGGCCTGAGTTTGATCTCCCAGAATCCATGTCACTAAAATATACTGGCACAGCTACAAATTCTAATACTGGGGAGACAAAGACAAGAAAAGGATCGTTTAATCTCACTGTCCAGGGAATTGGGCTACTCAGTGGGTTTAGTAAGGGACCCTGACTCAAAAACAAAAACAAAAATAAACACAAAAAATTTAAAAATAAAAGCATGCAAAGATAAAGAGACAGCAACTGACAGGCCAAATGCTCTAAATCATTTCTTCCCCTTTCAATCTTGTAATAAGCAAGATGTTAGGGGATGTGAGGAGGATCTGTAAACAATAAAGAAAACAAGATTGAAGACTGCGGAAGTGGATAAGCTGTTCCAGGAAAGCAGTACAGTAAAAATCCTCTAAGCATGCCAGTGGTTCAGAGGCAGACAAGCAGAACAGTGAAGAGGCTGGGCAGCCAGAATCCATTCACAAATAAATAAGCATTTGATAAATAAACATTAAAAAAAAAACATTGACATCAATGACAGTGCCAGTGGCTCAACGGCCTTTTCAAAAGCAAAAACCAAGGCGTATCCACACCTCACACAAAAATATAGAGCCCAAAATATAAAGACAGAACAATGAAAGGACCTCGAGAAAACATAAGAATTTGCTATAAACTAAAGAAAGGCTTGCATGAAAAAGACATTAAAAGCAAACTCCATAGAAGAAAACTAGTGATAACATTTCCCCCACAAAAATTTAAAACATCCAAGGAACAAGAAAGATATTATAAACTTAACAGATAAGCAAGGAACAAAGTTAAATATTTGAAACTGTGAAGCAAAACAACTTCTGTTGTAAAAAGCCACTAGAAATATGGGCCAAGTAACATCTAACAAAGGGGACAGTATATTGCATCTGAAAGCATTCTATCTCAGAAAAATCCAAAAGCCAAACACCGGAGTAGTCGCTGAATTGGTCTCACAAGCTATCCAAGCTTGATGACGTGAGACCTGACAATGGTGTGAAATGCATGCTCCACAGCTAAAAATGCACCATGCTTCCCACGTGCTATATATCCTAGAGAACAGGTTGCAGGTACATGCAGCATATGTGTACATACAAGTGCTCTGCAGTATATTTTCTAAGTAACAAAAACTTGGGAAGATGTTTTATCAACAGGGGGATGCTAGATACTATGCTGTTCCTACTATAAAATACTTTTTGATGGCAAAAAAGAATGAATTCCAGAATCTGGAGAGATGGGTCAGCCTATAATAGTGTTGGCTGTTCTTACAGAAGACTCAGTTTGCCTCCTAGCCCCCACATATCAACTCACAACCAACTATATATAGCTCCAGTTCCAGGGGGATTGAGTGCTTTCTTCTGGCCACTGTGGGCACCACACGTATGTGGTGCATATATATACACGTAGACAAACCATTCATACACACAAAATAAATAACTCATTAAAATAAAAACAATGAGTTACAGCCATGTGCGGTCACATAGCTTGCCACTTGTGACATGTTTTTAGGTGAACAAGGAGGCTGCAAAGTCTTTATGGAGCATTCTATATGTTTTCATGGGCACACACATTTATATATGCACAGATGAACTGGTGACAATGACTCCTCAGAGCAGGAAATGCTAGAGAAAGTACAGATTTTGGCAAGAGGACTCATGAATGACTGCAATCATGGAGACTACCTTATTCATAGTAATTCTATTTTTTCATGTCTGTGTGTATGTGCTGTACGTACATGCATGTTTGTGTATCTGTGCGTAGAGAACAGAGGTTGGCATTGAGTGTCTTCCTGGATCATTCTTCACTTTATTAACTGAAGCAGACTCTCTCATTGAACAGGAGTTCACTGATGCAGTTAGTCTGGCTAGCGAGCTCGCTCCAGGAATTCCCTGTACATACTGAGATTTCAGCAGGCTACCACACCCACCCACCCACCCACCTGGCTTTTATGTGAGTTCTGGAGACCCAAACTCCAATCTTTACACTTCTATGACAAGTCCATTATACATTGAGCCATCTTCCTAGTTCATTGTTTGATTTTTAAAAGGGGAATGTGTTTTTGGTTAATGTCACTTATAATAACTTTCTGAAAAAAAAATGCTACCAGCAACTCAAGATGCTTTTCCAGGCAATCCTGCATGTTCCAGAAAGGGAGCTGTTGGGGCAACATGGCCTGCATCTCCAAAAGACACTTGGACTACTCAGAGACAGTATTGATTAGTACATCTCACAAGTGGGAGCGCAAAAATGGTTGAGAGTCACCTGTGTCTTTCTAGTTTTGAATGTTGAGTATCTTTCAAATGTATAATATCACGGTCATCACAATCATATAGAGGGGGAATTACCATCTTCCTTCTACAGATCTAGAAAGCACAGTTGCTTCATTAACAGCCTGGACAGTCTCACCTGTACCAGCTGCTGTTTCCCATCTGCCACTCTGAGTATAGTTCTCTTCTTAACTCGTCTGTCTGTCTGTCTACCAAGTCAGACTATGAGTCATCTAAGATCAGGGATCTTGTTTTCCTTGCTTCAAAACAAGGTTGATTTTTAATTACCTGGACCATGAAGTTAGGAGGAAAGACAGTTAACATTGATTCCAGTGACCCTAATGTCAAGGCTGGTACTTCTCTGCCCACAGCTCAACACTTTCTAAGGAACATCAATGGGCATGTGGCTCAAAGGGAATATGTAGTAAAGAATCCCTTCTCCCCCCTCTTCTTCAACTCAAAATCCCCTCCCCTTCCCCATGTTCAATGGACACTCCTAGTTGAACATACAGGAAGCCACAGCTCAGGACTTCCTCTGAGGGCCTCTGTGAAGCCTATGTCAAGGACCACAGAGGAAGGGCAGCCATCCTGGCCAGTTAGCTCTGTCCAGGGTGTGGATGAAAGGCCAGGGAATGATTAGAAATAAAAGCAAAGGACTTGTGACAAGCTGACACTGACACATGTGTACAGATATAACTGTGTGGCACTTATGTGTACATGTGCATACGATTAGACTTTGGTGAGGAGAAATCTCATTCACGTATTTAATTCAGAGAACATTGAAGGTCATTCAAGACTTGTTTTTCCTCTCTGCTGAGTCATTTCAAATTTAACAAATAAGAAGAGTAATCTTTGGAGTATTTCATATTCAGCAGGAAAATATGCAGAAATGACTTGGGTTTGGGTAAGAGGTCCCCAGACACACACACACACACACAAACAACAGAACCTCCCAAACATCTAAATGCTCATCTTGATTCCTGAGGACATGTCAAAGTCTTCTTCACTCCTAACTCCTCCCTGGGTCTCCTGGCCTTTTTGCTCTCTATATGATGCCCTCAGTCCCGAGCCAAAATCCCTGACAGGCTCAACATATGCTTAAGAACTTGAGATGTGACCCAGGGCCTGGGGTTACCAGCTCTGCTTGCACAGAACAGCAAAAGCTCCTACTGCCTTCATCAGAGGAGAAATTTGTTTCCCTTCCCCTCTGTCTTTCCAACTGTAAAATGGAGACAACTAGAACCTGTAAAGTAGCTGAAGGAAAGAGTGTCCCAGATGACTTACCTTACCTCATTCCCCTTCACAGAACAGGAGATGGTAAAGAGCGAATTCACTGTTGTGGAAGATGTACCCTCTTCCTGGGCAGAGGGTGGGCACCAACCATACACCATATAATATCACTCACCTATTTTCATTTGTATATTATACCCCATTGGGATTTTAAGCCTCGATGCTGTCAGGATTTCCAGGAGGAAGAGGAAGATGGCATAGATGCTAAATAGAAGTAGAGCTCTTTGCAAACACACAATAGTGGTCAGCACTATAATGCAATATCCCTTGGCTTGCCAAGACAGACATGACCTTGCTTAGTTTCAACAGGCCCTGGATCTTCATTCAGAGCACACACACACACACACACACACACACTCACTCACTCACTCACACACTCACTCACACACACACACACAGTCACTCACTCACACACACACACACACACACACTCACTCACACACACTCACTCACACACTCACACACACACAGTCACTCACTCACACACACACACTCACTCACACACACACTCACTCACTCACACACACTCACACACACACTCACTCACACACACAGTCACTCACTCACACACACACTCACACACACTCACTCACTCACACACACACTCACTCACTCACACTCACACACACACTCACTCACACACTCACACACACACTCACACACGCACTCACACACACACTCACACACACTCACACACTCACACACACACTCACGCACACACACGCACTCACACACACGCACTCACACACGCACTCACACATACACTCACATACACTCACACTCACACACACACTCACACACTCACACACTCACTCACACACACACTCACACACTCACTCACTCACACACACTCACACACTCACTCACACACACACACACTCACATACACACTCACACACACACGTACTCACACACCTTTGACTTGGAAACAGGATTCCACATGTGAATCTCCCACCTACCCAGCCTTTCTTGTTTACCCAGCGCACCCCTATTCCATCTCCTCAGCTCCTCACAGCATGAGCTCATGAGCAGAGGGTTGTCTCTCCAAGGCCTGGGCCACAGGGGGGTCAGCATGAGGCTTGGAAGGTGCCAGAGGAATGTGGTAGTCTTCCCAAACCACAGACCCACAACAGTAAAAGCTTCAAGAGAGCTGAGACCTTGTCTTTCGCAGTGCTTCCCTGTTACATGACCTTTCTCTGGGGCACCAGAGGCAGGGTCAGACTTCTAGTTATCTAGTGCAGCGGTCCGTCTGTGTTACTCTGCCTCTCCTAGTCCAGCTCTCCGATCTTTCTTCCTAAAATGCAGAGCCATCTACAAGATCTTTAGGTTCTGTCTGTCTGTCGTCTGTTTTTAAACCAACAGAATACTTACCAGGGAAACCTTTATGGTAGTTTTAAAGTGTCTCCACAGATAGTTGTTATAGTCTAGCGCCTCACTGTATATAACTGAACTGAGTCAATATAAACTTAACTGAGCCACATCTAGCAAAATGAACGGGTGGAAAAATGATGTTTATATATATATATATATCTGATCTCTTCCCCGAGACTGCTGCCTTAGAACCCCAGGCACCATGCTGTGACAAAGTCCAGGCCATCAAAAGAAGCCCTATGTAGGTGTACCCGCTGACCATCCAAGCTGAGGTCCCATGGGTCAACAGATTCCACTCTCCCACTTTGGAGAGAGGAGACATTCCAGCGGAGCACCACCACAGCGACTTCCAGAAACTTCAAGGTAGGCCTTGAGCAAGGACAGCTGAGCCAAGTCACCGAAGCAGAGCCACGAGAGAAATGCTTGCTGTGGCTTTGTCTCACTGAGCTTTGAGGAGACAGAGTGTAAAGCAAAGAGTAACCACAACGAGCCACACAGGTAAAGTTCGCCTGTCACAAACTGAAGTGCCCATTTTCTTAATATTGCCTGGGGTTTTGGTTCACCAGTTTGTTTGTGGCCTTGCAACGTAGCATGAGGACTTAGGTCATAGGGTGAAGGAGTCAAACGGGAAAGAGTGACAAGCAAGGACTCTTGAGGGAGGTGACAAACCGCCTTTATCTTGAGACTTCAGAAGCGGCATCTGACCCAGGTCTCATTACTTTTTTTGACCTCTGGGTGGCACACTTGACGTCTCCTCTACCCCTCAGGCTGCTCTTTATTTTTTTCTTTCTTTCTTTTATTTCTTATAAGATATTTTCTTATTTACATTTCAAATGTTATCCCCTTTCCTAGTTTCCTCTACGAAAATCCTCTATCCTCTCCCCTCTCCCCCTGGTCCCCAACCTACCCACTCCTGCTTCCTGGCCTGGCATTCCCCTATACTGGGGCATAGAACCTTCACAAGACCAAGGGCCTTTCCTCCCATTGATGACCGACTAGGCCATCCTCTACTACATATGCAGCATGAGTCCTACCATGTGTTTTGTTTGACTGGTGGTTTAGTCCCAAGGAGCTCTGAGGTTACTGGTTAGTTAATATTGATGTTCCTCCTATGTGGGGCTGCAAACCCCTTCAGCTCCTTGGGTACTTTCTCTAGCTCCTTCATTGCAGACCCTGTGCTCCATCCAATGGATGACTGTGAGCATCCACTTCTGTATTTGCCAGGCACTGGCAGAGCCTCTCAGGACACAGCTATATCAGGCTCCTGTCAGCAAAATCTTGTT
>NC_034594.1:142422459-142429385 GCF_900095145.1 Mus pahari
TGTCCTTATTACAAGTTGGAGCATCTTCTGGGTATATGCCCAGGAGAGGTATTGCTGGATCTTCTGGTAGTACTATATCCAATTTTCTGAGGAACCGCCANACTGATTTCCAGAGTGGTTGTACCAGCTTGCTATCCCACCAGCAATGGAGGAGCGTTCCTCTTTCTCCACATCCTCGCCAGCATCTGCTGTCACCTGAATTTTGCTGCTCTTTAGTAGTCATCTTGTTGGAAGAGAAGCTCTGTGGAGTGTTATCTCTACCCCTCACCAGCCTGGGCACACCTGAACCTTGGCACCTTTGCCCTCATCTGTGAAAATGGGAGTAATAATGGCACTTGTCCCTCAGGAATGTTGTACGGACAGCACACAAGAAGGAATTTATGTTGGGTCTCGCCCGCCTCCACTGGCAACTCCGTCTGAGCATTGTATTGCGCCCCTTACAGACACGCTAAGAGTTGCTTCCCCGGACATCCCAGAACACAGCGTCCTCGGACCGCCCACTGTCAACGCCCACTCGTCACCCGGACCAACCACCAATGTCGTCACGCCTACTCGATTGGACCCGCCTCCTGGACACAGCTCCGCTGAGGATCGGACCGCGCCATTGAGAGATTGGCACATTGCGCCATTGGGACTGAGACACACTCAGCAGAGACAATGGGACATGTGGGAGAGGGTTGGGTTCTCCNGCGTGTAATTAATAAATAGTATTCTTTTTTGTAGCTCATCTCTATTTTCAGGAAGTTTAGCTCTGCAGTACGAACCCACCCCAAGGTGTTTTCTGCCCACGCAGACACGGTGCCGGTGTGCATGATGCAGAAACATTACGCAGAAACTTACAAATTTAGAATACTGTGCATGAGTGTGAGTAATTATTTTAATCTCTCTCATATATAGACACACATGTGCAAGTCCCTGCTCGTCAACATAAGGTTCCTCACCCATGTTCCTCCTCATTGCTTGAGACACGGAGTCACTGAATATGAAGCTTGCTGATTCAGCTAGCCTGGCTAGCCAGCAAACACCATATATCCTCCTATCACTGTCTCCCCAGTGATGGGATTACAGGCATGTCTGAGTCACTGTTCTATTGTGGAAGAGACACCATGACCAAGGCAACACTTAAAAGAAAGCATTTAGGTGGGGGCTTGCTTACAGTTTCAAAGGTTTGATCCATGATCATCATGGCAGGGAGCATGGTGGCAAGCTTGGCCCTGGAGCAGTAGCTGAGAGCTGCATCCCAATCTGCAGGCCAAGAGAGCAAGACTGGGTGGGGCATGAACTTTTGAAACCTCAAGGCCCATCCCCCAGTGACATCCTTCTTCCAACAAAGCCATGCTTCCTAATCCTTCTAATCCTTTCAAACAGTTACACTTCCTGATGACTAAACACTCAAATATATGAGCCTATGGGACATTTCTATTTAAGACACTACAAGCCACATTCACACACACACACACACACACACACACACACAAACACACCAAACTCAAAGTCAAACAACAAGTTCTATTAAAGAACTTGGGGGTCAAACTCAAGTTCTATTAAAGGAAGGTACAACATCATCATCTTTAGTTTCCCAGTGCAGAACACCAAGTGTAATGATAATCAGTGAGTGTTTGGGGCAGATGACAAGATGGTATGGGATTTTTTGATAATCTGAACTATCTGCTGGCCTGTTAATCTTGCCACCAAGAAAGTAGAAGACAGAGAACACATGCTTCTTCCATGAGGTTCTTTCCTCCTTGTAGATGGTCATAACATATCTCCTCCATTGCTGAACCCATTGACTCGGCAGATAACCCTACAGTAACCTGTACCTTACAAATTCCCAGTTGTGTGCATGTATGACCATGAGTCTTGTGAGTCCTCAACAAAACTTCAGTGGTCTCACAGGCATGGCTATCTTGCTCCTCTAAGTTTTTCTTAGAGCAATGATAAACACTAATTAAGCACTTACTAAATACCAGGCAGTGTGCTAGGCTTGGTATACATCTTTCTCATTTCGTTCAGAGCCCCTGAAGGATCCCGAACCAGTGAGGACAGGAAGAGAAGCTACCAGCAAACCCACCCATGGGCCTGTGTGCTAGCTTCGGCTCTACCATAAATCCCCCTAGAGACTGGGCAGCAGTGCAGTTCCCTTAAAGGGCCCAGGTTCCTTTTTACTAAAGGAATTGGGATACATGAGACTAGATGGATTCCAAGCTGCCTCTCAGCTCCAGGGGTCTAAATTTTTAAAGTAATATTTGAATTTATTTTTAATATTCTTATACATGTATACAATATGACAATATATCTTTATTATGTGCACCCCAACACCACCATCCCATTTCTCCTGTTCCCCCCTTGTCCCACCTCCCACCCTCCTCAATGCCTTCTTCTTTATTTATAGCCATTGAGACAAATTAGTGCTCCTACATGCATGTGGTTGGGGGTGGGTGCATCTATTGGAGTATATGTTACCTATCAGTGTCTAAACCCTTCCAAAACAGACAGCCCTCTACAGTCATCAACTGCAACCAGGGGTGGGGTTTCACAAGTCCCTCCCCCATTCCTTTGAAATACTAACAGGCTTGATCTAGTGCAGGTTTTGTGCAGGGGACCCCAGTTGTTGTAAGTTCATGAGTGTGACAGCCATGTCCTATCAAGAGCATACTTCATAGCACTCTCTCCATCCTCTACCTCTTAGATGCTTTCAGCCCCTTCTGTGGTGTTCCCTGAGCCTATGGTGTGGAGCATCTTGAGAGAGATGTCCCATTTAGGGATGCACACTCAACAGTCACTTATTGTTATCACTTTGACCAGTTATGAGTATCTGCATTACCCACTGTCCATTGGGGCGAGGGACCAAGCTTCTCTAACCAAGGTTGCTGATATTCCCCATGCTGTCATAGTTCTAAACATGTATAGGACCCACCACAGCTTAGCAGAATTGCCCCCAACTCAGGAGGAATATGGTTCCTATGTAGCCCAGGTGCATGCCATCTGACAGTAATAAGAACTTTGCTTGCTCTACATACTACAATGCACCGGGACAGCCTGGTTTCATCAGTTTCTCCTTACCCAGCCCACAGAGGAAATCTCTGCCAGATCCAGGCCAGAGTGGAGATGGTGAGAGATGCCCACTCATTCTGTTTCTGAAACCCATTGGCTCCTGTCTGGAATGAAAACCACCAATGGTAAAGGCTAAGAGTCTGTCCACTGGGTGGCTTGCAAGGTCACTCTAGGACAGAGAGGAAGGCCATAGCCGGAGTAAGATTTGAGGTCTGAACTTACCAGGGAGGAGCTGATGCCAAACCCGAGGTTTTGGGAACCACAGCCTCTCACCTCTGGGAGAGACAGCAAAAGTCCAGCCAAAGATCTCCACAGAAACAAAGCTATCTAAGGACTTCCTCTGGGTCTTGGAGACATCTTCAAAGTAGAGCAAGCCTTAATCGAGAGAGAGAGAGAGAGAGAGAGAGAGAGAGAGAGAGAGAGAGAGAGAGAGAGAGAGAGGCAGGCTTGGAATAGGAGACTTGCTCTCTCCAAGCTGTGCCTCAGGGCCTGTCTTCAAGAAGCTGTGGTAAAGCTAGGACAAAGCTTTTTGGTTCACCATAGAGAACACACTGTTCAGAGGTCTCATAGACAGTGCTGAATGCTGATATATGACTCTGAAATTCATGGTGAAATACTGGCCCCACTGTGCAATGGTATTGGAGCCTGTGCTAAGTTACCCTTTTGTGACAGAGATCTTTTGGCATCTTTATAAAAGATAACAAGTGCTCTTTCAATCCTTTCTTAGGTGACACCAAAACTAGGGGTGGTGATACACAGCACTTGGGAGGCTAAGACAGGATGGTTGCTGGGAGATGGAGGCCAGCCTGGGCTATACTGTAAGACCCCATTTGAAAACCTTGATACAGAAGATCATAAGGAAACCCCATAGAGCTCCTCTCACCATGCTGTACCATGTAAGAACAGCGAAAAGGAGTCATCTGTAATGACGCCATTTAACATTAAGCTAATGAGACCTTCTCTGTTGTACTGCGTCCTCTCTGCGTTCTTCTGCAAGCACATTGGTAAACTGCGGCTACCTTTCCCCTTCCTTTTCTGTGCCTCAGCTCCGTGAGTCCTAAATGATTCATCAGGGTGTTGAATGCTATTGAAACACAAATCCATGCTGCTCGGGGCTTCTCTGGTTTCTTCTCACCACCCCACACTGAGTGATCAGCTACAGAGGAGAAAATGTTGGTCGAGCTGCAAGGCATAAAGTTTCCTCCTCTGCCCTCAACACTGGCTATAAACAATTTAATGGCATGAGCTGTGTATGCTTGATTCTCCACTGTGCTCTAGAAGTGCTCCTTGAGCTCAGGTAACACAACATCGTGTCTTCTCAACACTATTTCCTCTTATGCCTTGCCATGACCCCAAGTCTCAACAGTGCACGTCTCAATTCCCATTTCTTCTAGAATTTTGGTTAGAGAGTGCATTTTGGCATGTTTGCCAAGAGAACTGTCACACGCTCATGCTTTTAGACAAACATACCCTCTTGTGTAGAAGTTCACCTGTACATGATGGGTGCTTAGTTGAATCACGTGACCTAAAACTTTGAAAGCTCAATGCTTTCCTAGAGTCCTGGCACGAGAAGAAAACTCCTCCTTCTAGGCATGGATTTTTCAGAGAAACTGCATGATGATCTTGACCCAACATCCTGAAAGGGGATATAGCATAAGAAATAGGGCCTAGACTAGAGTCCACAGTAGCCGGGCAGGCATGGTACTCACAATGACCTGAGCCAAGGGATAAGATTCAGCAATGAGGAGAATGGCAAACTCAACATGGCAAGTGATTCTGTTATTCAGAATATTATGTAAAAACGTGAGAGGTGGGTTGAGCCTTAAAATGGGACTGAAGATCACGTGGTTAGAACCTCATGACACTGGAAATTTGGTAAGGGATGTGTTCTAGGCAAATGTCATGGTCACTGCTACTATAATGGCTACCACCTCTGCATGGCCTATGGCTGTGGAGTGAAACTCTCACCTGAGTAGCTATGGTTGTTTGCAAAGAGCGCATAGAGGCTTCTGATAAGGTTAAGACTTATATGGGATGTCACTCTCCTAACAGCTTCAAACAAACTGACGGGACATGGTAACCTTACCATGAGAGCACCTTACCTAAGCTAATTGAAGTGAAGAGTTCTTTCTGAGACTTGCCTAAATGAAATGTGTGCAAACTGCATGCTCTCAGCATTTAGGTTTAAGAATTTTAATTTATGTGTGGGTTATGGAGCTAAGCCTGGGTGTCTGTCTGTCTGTNTGTCTCTGTCTNTNTNTCTGTCTCTGTCTCTGTCTCTCTCTCTCTCTCTCTCTCTCTCTCTCTCTCTCTCTCTCTCTCTCTCTCTCTCTCTCTCTCTCTCTCTCTCTCTCATAATCAGCATTAGTCTGAGTAGTCTGAGGGCTTTGTTATAGGCAAGCATACCTCCCTTGAACACCCACAATAGTTTTTCATTATGCTTCATTTTTAGATGGTATCACATTAAATGACCCAGGCTGGCTCTGACCTCACCCTTCTACCTTCAAACTTTTGGTCCTTTTGCCTCTGCCTCTTATGTGGATACGAAAACAGACCTGTGCCACCGGTCTGACTCAAACAGGCTTTCGTTTTCACAAAACTGATGGTGTTTATAGGAATAATCAGTGATTTTTTTCCCCACAGGAATGAAGTTGAAATGAACTTACAAGAAATTGAAAATACATTTCAACAAAATATAGAGAACAGCTTGATGCTATACAACATCCTGATGGATAGTTTGCAGAGGCCAGATCACAGAACCACAGTCACCCTCACACAATTCACCAACAGCAAAACTTCTACAGTCTTCAAAACCATCAATTAAGACAACTACTGGAGCCAGGCCTTTGGGACAGAGTAAACGGTGTGTCTTACTTGAGTGACACTGGAAAGTAGGAGCAGTATTTATCTAGGAGTAAGACAGAATCAAGTAAGCATCAGCAACGCCATCTTTGATGCCTGGCCAGCCTCAAGAGTGCACATAGCAACAGCAGAGGACTAACAACCCTCAGGACTAGCAGAGCATCCACTTGGACAGCTTCTGTTCTTCTTGAACGCTTTATCCCACCAACCTGTGTCATTTGATTCCTCTGCCTTCCTACTCGTCTCCCTTCTCATTTTCCTCCTTAGTTGATGCCAGCATCCTGTTTCATTAGCAGTGTTTTCAGAAGAACCAGTCTCAGGCAGAGAAACAAGTGGACAAATTATAAACATCGGTGACTAACAAACCAGCGAGTTCTCTTTTCAGTCTCAAAGAGGATGTCCTTAATTGGTAGTTGTCACTCTTATCCATAAAGGTAGGTTCTCAGGGTTAGAATGTACAAGTCCAGTACCATTTGAACCTACAACAACACGCCACACATTTTAACTCAGCAGGTGACATGCAGGCTTTAGAACAAGCTTCCATTTCAACTCTGGCCTTGACTACCTGTATTATTGTAAGCAAACCTAAGCTTTCTTATCTAAAAGTGGAATGCCCATGGCAGTCCTGTCTGAAAGGACCAGCCTCAGGACTAAATGAGTTAATCCTTAAAGCAGTTCTTGGCATCCATTCTTCTCGACTATTATTACAACTGGAGCTGTTTAAATGACTGGAACCAATCTCGTTTCACAGCAAATGCACTCTGATTCTCTCTCATACATGGCGGAGGCTCATACATATTAAACAATCTTGACATTACAACACACCTTGGCAGCAGAAACAAACACACCAAAAGCAAACAGAAAGCCCTGTGGGGAGCCGCCCTCACATTCGCCATTACAAGATAGCGCTGATTGTCCTGTGCTCTAACAAACAAACAAGGCAGCTGCGCATGTGCTGGGTAGATTTCCATTCCCTTGTGCCCTGCCTTTCCCGTGGCGTCATCTGGGGT
>NC_034594.1:142432073-142451093 GCF_900095145.1 Mus pahari
GGATCCTGTTTGTGTGCCGCGTCATTTCTTGCTGGCGGGAAGGTAGCGCGGGACAAAGCCCATCCTCCTCTGCTCTAATAAGAAGCAGGCCATATTAGCATGCAGAGCTGTCAGAGTAAATCTCTTACCAGGACTTATTTTCCCAAGTATGTCTAAGCCTACATTCATTAGAAATGTGGGATACTTCCACTGTCAGCAGATGCCATTGGGAGACTCTATAGAGTTTCACTTTTGCCTGCCAAGGGGTTCTTAGGACCTGGATCTTATGACTTCTCTAGCAGACCAGTTAATCCCAATATTTGGGCTGTTCTCTAAACTGCTGGGGGCAGGTCTTGGCTCTCTTTCAAATGGTCTGGAATTCCATCCTTTCCAAGACATGCATCTTCTAGCTGGTAACCCCAACCCATGAAGTCTCTTAAGTTTGAAAACGAAGAAAGAGTTGTCACAAATGTGCTCTGAAGTTCCCCTGATAAGACCTTGATTCGAGATCTAGCTAAGATGCTCTGTGAGAATGGGAGAGCCACAGAAAAGGCGGGGAGGCACAAGGAGAGGGATCCGACATAGCAAGGCAATGGAGATACTAGGTCCCCAGCACAGAGCCAAGGCATGTGTTAAGTAATGGGATGGGAAGAGACTCTGTAGACCCAAATAGAAGATTAACACAGGTGGGGCTTTTCAGCACCCAGGAGACAGAGGAGGCTGAGTGAAGACCAGGAGCAGGGAAAGAGGCTCGGAGGGCCATAGCTCCCTTGGGTTTCTGCAGAAAGAGCTAGGTGAACAGCAGGGGTGTGGGTGGAGAGGAGTGGGAGGGGGCCTCTCTTTTTTTGGAGGGGAGGGGTCTGAGTTACCTCACTCAGGATGATACTTTCTCTTTTTTTATTAGATATTTTCTTTATTTACATTTTGAATGCTATCCCGAAAGTTCCCTATACCCTCCCTCTGCCCCTGTTCCCCTACCCACCCACTCCCACTTCTTGGCCCTGGCCTTCCCCTGTGCTGGGTCATATAAAGTTTGCAAGACCAAGGGGCCTCTCTTCCCAATGATGGCCGATTAGGTCATCTTCTGCTACATATGCAGCTAGAGACACGAGCTCAGGGAGTACTGGTTAGTTCATATTGTATTTCCTCTTATAGGATTGCAGCCCCCTTCAGCTCCTTGGGTACTTTCTCTAGCTCCTCCATTGGGGGCCCTCTGTCCCATCCAATAGCTGACTGTGAGCANCCACTTCTGTGTTTGCCAGGCACTGGAATAGCCTCACAAGAGGCCGCTATATCAGAGACTACCCCATCCGGGGATCCATCCCATCATCAGCCACCAAACCCAGATACTAATGCACATGCCAGCAAGATTCTGCTGAAGGGGGCCTCTCTCAAGAAGGCTGGGTCTTGTCTCCCATCAGGAGGGTACACCTGTCAATTTTATCTGGGTCTAGGGAATCGGTGAGTTGCCTCACCATCCATCACCCCCACCAAATGTGCATCCAATCAGTGTCATTTTTCAAACCCTTGCCCAGATCTGGCTAGAAGGGCAGCAATGGAAGCCAGAGGCTCAGACTAAAGCCAGCAGAATCCCAGAGCTCTGTGGCAGGCTCAGCTCATGAAATAAGACACCCAGAAAGAGAAGCTGAGGCGATAGTCACAGCCAAGCAAACACACCCTCAGCCTGTGAGCTCTGAGCCCAGAGGCCTGAGAGGGTATAGGGACTGCAGGGAAGGGTGGCCAGATGTTCTTGTTCAGTCCCTCTACAGGGTCATCATCTCCCCAGTGTAGTACCCCCCTGCCCACATTTCCGAGTGCTTCAGTTGTGAACTTCTGCTAAGCGAAGCTTATGTTAGTGTTGCCTGCTGTAAAGGATGCAGTTTCTGTGTCCCCTGTGGGTCAGATGCTCTGCTGGATCTATGGAATTCACCATCCCCTTCTCCCCTGCCCTTTTAATAGCACGGGAGGACAATGGATGCATGACGTATCCATAATCTACATCAATAAGCAGAAGGAAGATGTGCATAACTCCACAATGAGTTAGCTCATATGTTTTCAATATGAGAGATGTAGAACCTAAAGACATGTGCTCTGGTACACTTCAAGCCAGAAGCACTTGGTTCATTAGCTCAGTGCTACCACTGATCTGCTGCATGACCCAGGAGAAATCACTTGAACTATCTCAGCCTTAATTAGCCTGCAAGATAGGATGATGACGTGGACCCCTCATGACGATCATTAGACTTAAACAATACAGTCTGCTTCAAGCAGTTTGAGATCTGGCATGCAGCAGTTGCTCAGTGAGTGGTGGCTATGAGCAGAGTATCTGATGCTTACATCTTTACAACTCAGTTAAACTTGTTGAAGTGAACTTCCAGAGTTTGACGCTAGCTCTGAGACACCGTGATAAGCTCCTACCTAACTCTCTCCCACTCTCGTACCTCACAGTGATTGAAAACTTCATTTCTCACACAGTACAGAGACCTCCCTCTGCATTTATTTAATAGCAAGCAATTCCGCAGCGCCAGGAACTGTGCTAAATACCCAGGATACAAACTGATGCAGTCACTGCCCATTCAGCCCTTTAGAGTGGAGTGGAAGGTTCAGAAAAGTAATTGCAGAGTGATATAAGGATGTAACTCTGGGGAAACGCTGCCAGCCCATGAATATCTGATCAAGTTAAGCATTTGTTAGAGTAGTTTCCTAGATTAAAACAGCACCCAAGGTGAGCCCTGGGGTAAAACTGATGTCAAAATGAGCAGGCAGGCAAACAGTATGTATAGATGGGTATAGGTATATGTATGTGTGTGTGTGCACATGTGGATGGATGGATTGATAGACAGACAGACAATTTTGCATACAAAATTTTTTACTTGTATTCTGTGGCCCCTCTGACTCACAATTACATCTGTGAGATACATTCATAGTATCATATAGCATGACACTCAATGCTTCCTCAAAGCTGTATGGCATTCCACATTGTGACTAGTCCATGACTTACTCTCCATTGTAGATCAGCATATGGCTTTTTCCAATTTGGAATCCTTATTAATGACAGCATATGGATGAGCATTCTAGTATAAAACTTTAGGTAACACATGTGTGACACTTTTAGCTATTTAAGGGAACAATTAGTGTGTACATGCATAATTTTAATAAATACTACCAAAAGGCTTATAGAAAGATTGTACTAATTTTCACTCTTACTGACGGTGGTTGTTATTGTTACTGTATGTTGCCCTTGCTCTTGCCTATGAGGTTGGGAGTGTTCTCTGTTATCCTGAACTCAAGCCCGTATTGAATGGATGAACATCAATACCTCCCCTGATTACACCATCTTCCTTTCCCATTTTAACAGTAACGTGATGAACCCAAACGATTCGCTTCACTGCAGCCCACTGTGTCACTTTTCCTTTTGTGGCAGTGCTGTCTGAGAGTGGGAATTGTGTGCACTGGAAGGCTGGACAAGGCAGGGAGATGGAGATGCGGGGGGAAGCACCTTCTGAATGAGGAGCCTTCAGGAGCAAGGGAAGTTTATGTGCTCAGGACTGGAAACAACATCCTGGGCTGGCCAGCGAGGAAGGTTTTTATCAGCCAGTGTGGGAACGAACCTAGGAGGGTGGGATGCAGCTGGTCTGCCAAGAACCTTAAAGTCAGTGGAAGGCCTTTTCTCTGGGCTTGAAGGCAGAGAGACTGTTTTGAAAGGTCACTGTCTCCCGCTCCCTAGAATGCTTCCTTACTATCCCAGCCATGTTAGTCTGAAACACCTGGATGTGTTCACCACATAGGCAAGTCAATGTCCCTTGGAGAAACTTTCTATCTATCCATCTGTCTCTGAAAGCAAACCCTGGCTGAAGGTTCAGGAGCAGCTTTTACAGGCTCCTAAGAGATGATTCTTATATATTCGGAGATTCTGGCAGGCGGCAGACATCAGGATGGTCATTCAAATCACTATGATAAGAGTATGCACACAGTAGATTTGTTGAAAGCTGCACACCGGGGCTGAATACCTCTTCTGTAGGATCCATTCTTGACCATTTGCCAGTACAACCCCAGATATGAGCCTCACCCATCTCTTGATGCTTATCACAGAACATATGCCTGTATGCTTGTTGAGAGAATTTGTAGAAAGACTCTCTTGTGTACTGTATGGAAGCATCACCACCTGTCAATAAAGAGCTGATGGCCTTACTAGCAAAAGGCAGGAAATAGAGGGTGGAACTCTATTGGCATTCTGCACGCTAGAGAGAGGTGGGAGGATTCGCCCAGAACTCTGAGGAAGTCAGACGCCTGAAACTGAGAAGTCACCAGCATGTGGCAGACATTGGGGGCAGGCGGGGGGCGGGGGGACTGAACTTAAGTTTAAGGCCATGGCATTGTAATTATTAATAAACCTCTGAGTCATTATTCAGGAAATGGAGCACAGGTGGAGAAGCTTGTGCTTATAAAAACTGTATTATTTTGCAATACATATCACTGTTTTTTAAAGTCCAGGTAGGGGCGAGAAGGATTGCTCAGCAGTTCGAAGCTAGTTCTGTTTTTCCAGGGGACTCAAGATTAGTTCCGAACACTCATCCCAGGCACTCATAAACAAACAACCTGTAACTTCAGCTCCGGGGGATCCAATCCCCTCTCTAGACAACACAAGCACCTTCCCACATGTGCTTGCTCCTGTGTGTGGCCACAGACCCCTCGATGCACACCACACGCTTAAAATATAATAAAAATCAAATCTTTAAAAAAAAAAAGCTAAAAAGCCAGGTTAAAAAAATTCTTCTAGTGATAATCATGAGGCCCCTGTTCTCTCCTCTTGCAATACCATCAGTACGCCCTGCTCATTACTGTCCACGGTGATTGGCTCCTCACCCTTTACAAGTGACTCTACGAAGACTTTCAAGAATATCATGGAGTTATGCATAACTAAATGAGAGGCCCAGACCTCCAGAGATATTTATAAGCCATTTGCTGTCCCTTAAGAGGTCCGTGAAGCAGTCTTTCCCATGAAAGTCTAGAGTAGAAACAGCCCAGGCCTGTCCTAGAGCCAAAAGCATGTCTAACTCACAAGGCCCTTGAGCAAAGAGCCTGTGAGCCTGCTGTGTCTGATTCCTGGGCATGTCCCTTGCTGCACACTCCCCAAACAGGATGGGGAAATGTCAGATGGCTCCAAAGCACATGATTCCCATCACCAGTGTCCCATGGGGGGGATGAGGTTTTCAGTAAAAGAAATGAGCAATGCTTTATTTGCTGCACAGTCCCCAAAGCCAGGACTGGGTGAGAGAATGAATATAAATTAAACAGCCGCAACCCCAGCAACTCAGAGCAGTTAGAGCTATAAGGGTAGATCCCCTTGTTTTAGCATGAGAATAGCACCCAGTGCTTCTTAATGAAAAGAATGCAGGCTGTGATGGGGAGCAGAGGGGGAGCTTCTCCTAAGGAAGGGAGATGAGGGCCTGTGTGATTCAAACAAAAATTACTCAACATCAGAATTGTTTTCATTTTCTTTTTAGTCACCATAAGCCACTAACTTGGAAATTACAGAAAAACATTAAGGACGGCATAAGCTACATTTATAAGTATCTTTATAAATAAGACAGGCACGGGGTTCCAAAAGGATGAGAACTGCTCATTGGTTTTTCATGCTTATCTGTTACAGAGACGGGCACTGAAAATCCTGCTATGAGATCTGGAAGAACCCAGGCGGAACATTCATGCATCACAGTAGTATGTAGCCAAGCTTCCACACACAATAGGTCTGTGAGAAGTAGCTATTGGATAAATGGATGAAGAGGCACAAGCCAGCCTCAGGAAGAGTTGGCCTTCACATCCTAAACCCAAGCCCAGGGACCCTCCCACTGGAGAGAAGAATGGGCAATTAGAAAGATGGTGTCTGTTCAGCAGAATCTTGCTGGCATGTGCATTAGCGGCCTCTTGTGAGGCTATGCCAGTGCCTGGCAAACAGAAGTGGATGCTCACAGTCAGCTATTGGATGGAACACAGGGCCCCCAATGGAGGAGCTAGAGAAAGTACCCAAGGAGTTGTAGGGGGCTGCAACCCTGTAGGTGCAACAACAATATGAACTAACCAGTATCCCCTGAGCTCCAGTCTCTAGCTGCATATGTAGCAGAAGATGGCCTAATCTGCCATCATTGGGAAGAGAGGCCCCTTGGTCTTGTAAACTATATATGACTCAGCACAGGAGAAGGCCAGGGCAAGTAGTGGGAGTGGGTGGGTAGGGGAGCAGGGGCGGGGGGGGGTGGTTATAGGGAACTTTCAGGATAGCATTTGAAATGTAAATAAAGAAAATAATAATAAATAAATTAAAAAAAAAAAAAAGAAAGAAAGATGGTGTCTGGAGCCAGACTGCCCAAAACAGCCCCCTGCTTGCCAGCTGGATGGCTCGAAGTAGCTTTCATAACATCCTTGAACTTCAGTGTCTTCTTCCATAAGATGGTTGCCCCTTGGCAGCAGTCAGAACATATGACAAGGTGGGACTACATCCTGTGTCCTGTGTCCTGTGTCCTTGCTAAATCCTTTGAAAAATTAACCTAAAGGCAAACCTTGGAGTATTGCTTATGCATGGCATTGATTTTTTTTTTTCCTAGTAGCCTATCAACTTCAATAAAAAACCAAAGTCTACCAAAAATGTAAATAACCTAAATGCAACAAGACACTCTTTAGGAAAGTGCTTTGTCTGCACTCCAAAGCCCCAACTGCCTACCAGGGTAAGTCTACACCTTAACTCCCTCAGCTTAAGCTCTGACTCATCTCTCTGTTTCTTATCAGACCCAATACATGCAGCTTTCCCTCTCTACTTGTGCAGCTTTGGCTGTAAATGAGACTTGTAACTTTCTGTAACCCCATAGGGTCATGGCAAGGAATAAGCAGCGGTGACTTGTTAGAAGCACAAGCATTAGCAGTCGCCAACATAATAAACAGCCACGAGAGGTCACGTGAGTTTCCATAAACCCAGCCGCATGATGGAGAATGGAATTGTCTTGGGATTGACTGGTCACCCTAACAGACCACATCACAACTAGAGCCAGGGCCACTGTCCCAATCCACATGCAGTCCTGATCCTGAGCTGAAGAGATGTACCAATAACTAACAAAGCCAACCCTAGTTACTGTAATCAACTCCTGTGACAAGAGGCTTGAATTATGGAACCTGGGCCACACATCAGAAGTAGAGGCTGTTATTTGGAGAACATTTGAGGGAAATCTAGGGGCCCAAGTCTTCGAAATCAGTGGAAACGACGTGTTACAATCCATTGGTATTAGACAACATCATCCAGATCCAGCCGAACTAAGATGGGCAGGCAAGTGCGGAGGGATCGCTTGCATGCTACCCCTGCACACTGGGTACTTCCCCGAATCTTCTCCAGCCAGTGCTCTGGCATAAGCAACAAGCCAGTTCAGCCCAGGACAGCTATGGGACTTGTGTCTACTGACGCACCCTGGTGCCCCTCCTTGATGAGTCATATTAGTCTTCCTTGCAGGCAGATTGAAAACCCACGCGGATGCTTTTTTTGTTTTGTTTTGTTTTTAAATAGAGATAGTGTGTAAATGTTCCCCAGCTAATGTAGCCAAACTCGGAGCATTTATGGGGCCAGTGTTGTTTGTGGTTAAGAGCGTGGGGTTGGGAGCTGCCTCTCAAACTTGCCTGATCTTCTTGCTTATTCTGAGGCAGACCTTTAACCAAATCGCATCTCCGGTTGCCATATCAATAAAGTATAACAATTGCATTTTACCACACATGCTGTTCAAAATAGTGAGTGAGTTAACATGGGCAAAGGCTTAGGCAGTACCTAGACAGATGAGCTAGGCTTGGTATAACAGTTACACTGGTTGGGAAAGGTGTCCACACAAATGGGGAGGGGAAAAAAGACAGAAAAGAAGTGTCACACTGGACAGAACAAATGGACAATCATTTGTGTATGCTGATATTTCCACTCTATCTCATTTATTTCATCTTCATAGACTATTTTTATTATTTCAGAATTTCATACATTGTGTTTTGATCGCATTCCCTTGTTTTTCTTCCCCTAATTCTCCCAAGTCCGACTTTTATATTTTTGCCCCTCCCAACTTCCTGCCCCCTTTGTGTTTTCTTTAATAACCTACCAAGTCCAGTTTTATGCAACCCACAGACTCCTAGGTGTACGGCCATTTCCCCGAGCATGGACCAACCTAGCAGGGACCACACCCTTAAAAAAAAAAAAAATCTAGTTCTCTCTCCTTCTGAAACCATCAACTTTCAATAGCTCCGAAGCTATCTCTGGGAGCGTGTGAGCATTCAGGCTAAAATGTTGAGTGGCTTGGTCTTGTGTGGGTCTTGTGCAAGCAACTAGAGCTACTGTGCATTCATGAATGCAGTGATTCTGTCATGTCCAGGATACAGTTTCCCTCCTGTCCTCCTTAACCTCTGGCTCTTAGAATCTTTCCATCCCCTCTTCAGAGATGGCCTCTGAGCCAGGGTGAACATGGAGAATACAGACTCCCTATGTGGCAGAGCACTCTATCGATAAGTATTCTCTACACTCTAATCAGATATGGATGTCTGTTTTAACCACTGTCCCCCGCGCACAGAAACACCTCTGATAAGGTCTAGCTCAAGTTCATCCTTTTCTAAAAGCCCCTGAGAACCGGTCCCAAGCCAAAGGCTTTGTAGACGGCCCCCAGGCCTTCACAGTCATAATGCTGAACTCAACCACTGAGTCAGCCTCAGTCTAGGTTTCCAAAACACCATTGAACGGAGTTGCCCTGGAAACACGCACACTAGGTTGCAGTTCCAAAAGACTGTGAATGAAAACACCAGATGGTTAGCTAAAGCTGATTACCCTAACCACAGAAAGGACACCCACAAGAGTGATGCACAGAGCTGACCCATTAATACTTACGGGGCCGCTCTGACTCCTCCCTCTCCATCCTGAGATCCAGTTCCCAGGCCCTAACTGCTGAAGGCAGTCTCAAAATACAAATTTCACTCTCACCCCCATGATGGGTTAGGCACACTCCACTGGTTCTGGTCTCTAGCCATCTCCCTCATCTTCACCAGAGATCTCAGTCATATCAGAGCACAGGTCACAACGGTACCCATCTGTAAGGCCAGCCCTGGGAGGGGACGCAGGTGGATGAGGGTGGGGGACTCACTGGCCAGTCAGTCTAACCCAAACAGTAAACTTCAGGTTCAGCGAGATAATCTGTCTCAAGAAATAAAATAAGTTGGAGAGCAACTGAGGTACTCAATCCTTGAGTACGTGTGTGGGCATGCGCACCTGCACAAACATACCTTCACATACATGCATGTGCTACACACATACCAAAGTAGTGATGATGATGATGATGATGATGATGATATAGAACTAAAAATAAATAAATAAAAACTTGGGGCACCCTCAACCTCAACACATTCCTAATCTGCCACAGTCAGTTTGATGACTAACAAGCAAGTTCTCAGCACCTTATGAGAATACATCTAAAAAGCAGCACTGGCCTCCCAGAAGCCAGGAGAGACAATCCAAAGCAGTAGGATCATTTTGCTGCCGAGGTGGCCACAACTGTTGCTCAAGATAAGGCCACTGAACATACATGGGAGAGCAGAGCTTTGCCAGGGTTCCTTGTCTCCATTTCCCCTGCCACACCCAGCATTAAAGGACATCAGAAAAGTGTACGTCTGTCCTCCTAGAGAGGACATAAATCTCACATTTCACTAAACATCAGGAGAGAGTGGCAGCTGGAGAGCCAAAGAAACCCAAAACCTGATAGCCTTGCTGTTTCCTTCTGACTCTCCTCTACCACTTCCTGTCCAGACAGGAGCTCTCTTCTGTCCCTGAGACCCCTGCTTTGTGAGGAGCATATTAGCAAAACAAAATTAACCTTACTGAGAACATCTTGACTCTATACTCCTAGCAGGCCAGAAGGCTAAAATCGGTTTAGCTAAACACATGTCTATGATCATCAAGGATGCTAAATGTCAGCTGAGGACCTAGGCAGAGCTATGGATGCCACAGGACCATAGAGGAAACGTAGCGGTTAGGACCTGGCCCTTTGATTTGCTTACCTGTCACTTAGAACTGTCTGCTCCAGAACAGAATTTCTGGTACACCAAATCCCAGTTCTGCCGTTTAATATCAGGGAACCTTGGGCAACTCAGCTTCTGTCTGCCTCAGTTTCCTTATTCCTAAGTGAGGATGGGGATGTGCCTTCATCACAGTTTGCTCCAACGGTTCATTAATAGAAAGGGCTTAGAAAACTGTCTGCTGCTGAAAATGTTCTCAGTGGACACTTTGTTCCTAGGAGATCCCATGGTGTCCCTGTCAGTAAAACTGCTTCTCCACCTCAGGAGCACACTGCCTTCTAGGAAACAAAGGACTTCAGCAGGCACCCATTAACTTTCTTAACATGTAGATGGGAATGGGGTTCAGCGACACCAGTTCACTTATCTATAACTGTACACCTTGTTACTAGGAGCCCTGGGAGGAGACCCAAGGCCTGAACTGCCCCACAAATCTAATGGATTATAAATCATTCTGTTAATTGGCCCTGAGACATACTTGAGTTTCAGTGACTAAAAGAAGGGGAATGGACACTGTCACAGTAGCACTATGACATGATTTATGAAGACAGTACTTAAAGGCAAAAGCCACCCAACCCCACCATACATCATACAAATAGATTAAACTGCATTCACATATCCCCTTTGCTTCATGCATAAAAGCTGAGTATAGCTGACTTCTTTAGATTTCCACAGCAATCCTATGAGATAGATATTACAGTTAGCATAATGATATTGAGGCAAAAACCAAAGCAGGAAACAGTTAAACAACAGGTCAAGGAACGCCATTAACAAAGATTGAAAGTAGGATCTAAACTCCAGCAGAAATCCATACTTCTAACCACTCGGCAATACTGCCTCGTGAGCGTGACCGAGTTGAGATTTAGAGATTGCTGTAGCTTTAAGCTTCAAGTTTCCTTGCTTGATTTTAATCATAAGCATTTATTACAGTAGCCTCAGAAGATAGCACTGGTGCTGAGGGAGCTAGCTGTGTGTGTGTGTGTGTGTGTGTGTGTGTGTGTGTGTGTTCCATATTCCTTTGTGGTTTACTATGAATTTACATGTCGTCATCTTTGTCGTCATCTTACATGATTTGCTGGCTGTTTTGGAACACTGCAAGAGCTTTCTGCCTACACAAGCAGAAGCAAGCATCTTTGAGCCTCTCTTAAATTGCTATAAACTCTCTTCTTTCCAAACATTCTCAGAAGTTACCTAACCAAGCCATGAACTTTGAGTCTTTGGGAATTCTCAAGGCAGTTCTCTAAAATTAAGCCCCATGGTCCATGCTCTTCAAGAAGGACAATGGAAGATTTACCATTATCAGCCAGGAAGATAGAAATGAAAATGTATACCAATGTCCTTGGCATCTGAATTCAGAAGATTTACACAACCCCATTTTCTTTTTCTTTTTCTTTCTTTCTTTCTTTCTTTCTTTCTTTCTTTCTTTCTTTCTTTCTTTTTTTTTTTGGCATGAAATTTTAGTTTAATTGGTTAGCAGTCTAAATTAGACTGAATTATAATTGAATATTTTCTCTTCTTTTGTTTATTTTTCTTTAATGTTGAGAATTTCACACACACACACACACACACACACACACACACACACACACACACACACACACACACACACACACACACACATATATATATATATATATATATATATATATATATATATATATATAAAATAAAATACAATTTGTATACCCCCATCTCCTTCTCCTTCTTCAAACTCTCCCCAACACAAAGCAGCTTAATTTCTAAATACAGGTTTAAAAAAATGAGTAGTTCTACAAAAGCATTTTAAGTCAATAAAGTTCTTTCTTTGAATGACAGTCACTAAATCAGTTAACCTTTGGGAGGAAAAGCTAGATTTTTTTTAAAAATTAGATATTTTCTTTATTTACATTTCAAATGTTATCCCCTTTCCTAGTTTCCTCTCCAAAAATCCCCTATCTCCTCCCCCTCCCCCTGCTCCCCAACCCACCCACTCCTGCTTCCTGGCCCTGGCATTCTCCTTTACTGGCACAGCCCCATTTTCATGGCGTTCGCTCAACATATTAAATATTTTGGTGTGCAGAGGTCCTTACTCTTAAAGAATGAAGGAAGAGGGTGGGGCTTCTACTGGTAGAAGACAAACTAAGCCAGAAAATGTCAAGTGACTTAGGCTCACCAAAGACATAGACTTATGATTGATTTTTGAGCTTTCTGAGCACATTTAGCAGCTCAAGCAGTGGGGTACTTGATAGATTTGGGTTGGAGTATGTAGGCAATTATGTTATCTTCAAAATTAGAGTTTTTCCCCCTCCTTTCCAATCTTTACTCGTGTTTATAATGCCTAGAACTTTTGGTACTAGTTGGGAAGGAAACACAGGCAGGTGTCTTTGTACTCCAGTATTATGAAGAAAGCACCACTGCCATATGCAAAGTGAGCTCTAGACTTGTGTAGCCACTCTTTATCAAGTAATTCTCCTCTACTCTTTACTTAAGGAGAAGATTCCATTGAACATTCCAGTGATCAATTGTTGACTTCTGGCAAATTACTTTGTGAATCATTTAATAAGGTCATATGATTTTTATATTTAGCCAATACTGTATCCTTGGAATGAACAATCTGAATGTGTTCATTCTCTTTCTACATTCCATTTGCTAATATTTATTGAAGACTTTTAATTAATACCTATATGATTTAAAACATTCCTTTTTGTCCAACATACCCGTAACCTTATAGCTCAAAGACTTTTCTCATATACAACGCAGAGCTGGATCACACTTTTAAAGCATTCTATTAACCTTTGCCATCTTATAGGTGAAAGCAAATTTCATGTCTTTTGGTTTTACATATGAGTGTATTTAATCCTTCATATCAAACTGTCAAAATACAATCATTTCATAAGGGAAATTGAGATTCAGAGATCTAAAATCATTTTCAAGGTTACCATCCAGGAAGCAGTGAAATCTTGGCCTAGACTGGCTCCAGAGTCCTTGACTACATCTAGCCACTTGGCCAACCCAAGACAGCCAGCAAGCAGGGTTGAGCTTGGCACATGCTGCCCAGATAGGTCCACCTGTTTACTGAACTCAATCCCCACTTCAGAAAAAACTGAAGGTCCATTCTCCAGGCCTGACAGTGCCTGCAGCCATGGAGTTTAGGATGACTGCCTGGTATTATTGATAGGTTTGAGCGGGAGTAGTACCCTGTCCCAAAGGACCTGAACATCTGGCCTAAAATCACCAACAGGCCAAGTGATTGAGGTTGAGTCTCTGGCCAAATAATAAAAGGAGGGACCAAACTTCATCCTAGGCAAACAGAGCAGCAGAGACCAGCTCCAGAGAGGCCTACCAAAATAAACACTGGCCCCTCGCCTCGCTGCCTCGCTGTGGATTTCTCCAGGAAAGAAGAGGGAGGAGCTCACACAGGAATCAGGGCAAGGCCTTGGGGCTGATCCAAAGCAGACACACAGACCCAACCAGGCACCTCATGAGGTTGTAGCTCTAAGCTATCCTGGATTTGGCAGGCATTGCCTAAATGTTTCAAGAGGACCCAAAATTAACCTTTCCTCCCTTGAAATGAAACAGCTCTTAAGATGACGCAGAGGAGAGGCATGGAGGTCTGCATACAATTCATGGCTCTCCTCTGCTGAAAGCATACCCGTGCTACCCACGCGCACTTCACCCCAATGTTGATCCCTCCCCAACTTCGTACTCTGGAAGCACATCTGCAACAGAAGATACTGGAGCCTTCTGAAGACAATTAGGGGCACAGGGGCAAAGCCCCACTGAGTAAGATTAAAACAGGAAACCAGAGACCTTCTTCCTAGTTGAGGGCTCTGTGTCTTCAACCAGAAGGCACGGTGGGATCTCACTAGATACCAAGTCCCCTGGCACTTCAATCTAGGACTGATACCACTAGAATGGGAGAAATGTGTTTCTGTTGTCAGTTGGCTAGAAATCTAGGTCGTTTGTTATGACAACAAAGCTAAAGGAACATGCTATCCTACCACTCCATCTTCACGCACAGTCTTTGCATAGGCCTGAGCAACCAAACTCGTGAAAGAGAGAAGGTCAGAATGATCTGGAAGGTGATGTCCATCATTAGAGGGTAGGGGCAGGACCTGGAGGTACACATGAGGAAACTCAGCCACTCAGTCTGCTCACAGCATAGAAATTCTGTCAACTACATCACAGACAAAAATCATCTAGTGACATCTGACCCTTGCGAACATTTCCCTGAGCACAGATTGCACATTAAGGAGGCTGATGGGCGTGTCCTTCGATACCAGATCCAGGAAGGTTAAGACACTTGTGTAAGATCACCCAGCAAGAGGGGAAGCAGAGCCCAGATGTGAGTTCTGGTTTCAATCTGGATCTCTTGGCTGCAGACAGTGTTCTGGCCTCCTCATCCTTCCATCCTCAATCACAAAAACAAACAGATGCAGATTTGCGACGAACACGAGACTCCTTCCCTCGAAAAGACTCAATCACTTCCGTGAGGTTAGTCAACAAGTCCCTGGAGTTTCCTTAGAAATATCTTGCCTTCGCGGTCTCAATTTTGCAAACACAGTTTACAGAAGATGTCTAGATGCGTCAGGTTTCCTGGCCGTGAGCCAAGTCTTCCCGTGCCACCAGGAAAGCCTTCTCTAGGTTTGGGTTTGTTCGTACACATTTTTGTAAACAAGTTCATTGGTCTGTGTGGCATCCCATATGAACGTGCCGAAGGCCCCTGGGGCCATTGAAAGTGAATAAAGTCATCAGCAATGGGCTGATACAAGTCACTCTGACACACCTCAGCCCTGTAAGAAGCAACCTAACAGAAACATGTCCACACTCCTGTCTTTAAACACTGTTCATGTGTGTTCCTGCGAAGACGCATGTTTCTCCTTCTGCTCACACTATCTCAAGATGCCCTCGCTCTGTACCCAGCCCAGCCTGGAGAACAGGAGACAGTCTCCCCACCTTTGGGCATGATTCAACACTGTAGTGTTTTTGCCAAAAGTGTCTCATAGGTGAGGAGGTGTCTTTAGGGGAATGCTAGACCTCCAGGAGACTGGCCACAGGCTGTGGATGTGTGGTTTTGTGAGAAGGAAGGTGTTCCAGGAAAATGACAGGGACTGTTTTTGAAGTCTTCAGCGACCTACTCTGTGTCCCTAGGCCCATGCGTCTTCAGCTAGGAAAGAGGAGTTAACGAAACGATCTCTACGCTTCCTCCCAGTTCACAGTTCTGCAAGGCTCAGTTTTTAGCAATAAGCTCAGAGGATTTATGAGCAGGGTGCTGGCACAGGAACAGAGCACTGCAGCATCTCAGTGTTAACAACAGCTCATTTGAAAGAGTTTACAGCCTGTCGTGTGCTATTCTCAGCATCCTACATGCAAGGCTTCACTTAACACAGCAGCCCTAAGACAGGGGGTCTTGTGATCCCTGATTTACACATAAATAAACTATGGTCAGAGACGTTGTTTACCTGACCCAACTCACATGACTGTCAGCTAGTCTGGCTCCAGAGCCATGATTTTTAGAAAGACCTGTCCATATGGCTGTGTCTCTCCCCAAAGTGACTTATACTGATTTGCGGTTTCACCAAATTTATTCCCCCTCTTCCTTACAAGTTACTTGAATTTTCATGGCTTTACAGTTTCCTTTGAATGATCTTTTAAAGTCTTTGCTCAAGCACCATACTGGTTACTTTTTTTTTCCTGTGATAAACACCATAACCAAGGCAACTTATGCAAGAAAGCATTGAGCTAGGCTTAGTTTCGGAGGGTTAGTATAGAGAGAATCTCCTATAAGCACCACCTGTCAATTAAAAAGTTGATGGCCAATGAGCTGAGGCAGGAAATAGGAGGTATGACACTGGCAGGAAGAGAGGGGATTCTGGGAAATAATGAGAGTGTAAAAGGGAGATTCAGGTGAGGACGGGAGAGACAGACCTAGGAGATGAACATAAACCAGCAAGCAGGTGAAGTCAGGGAGATGCTGAGAGAGACGCAGAAGAGACATGAAGAAGGAAGCAGGCAGGACTGAAGAAGAGGTAACTAACCAAATGGCAAAGTTATAATAGATTGAATAGTTTAAATAAGTTATGAGTTAGTCAGGGAATGAGCCAAAGTTTATGGCCTATGCATTTAACAATAAATAATTAGTCTCAGAGTTGTCATTCCAGGAACTGGAGGTAGAAAGGGAAAATGGCTTTTAAGTTATTTTGGAGTTAGAGGCCTTGATGGTGGAGCAAAGGGACAGCTGAGAACTCACATCTTGATTGGAAAGTAGGAGGCAGAGCCGGTGAGGAGAGCACACTGGAAATTGTAGAAGTCTTTGGAAACCTCTCTTTTGAAACCTCGAAGCCCACTCCCAAAGACAAACCTTCCTCACCAGGGTCACACTGTCAGATCTTTTCCAAATAGTCCCACTAACTGGGGATAAGGTGTTTAAACCCATGAGCCTAGAGAGGCCATCCTCATTAAAACCATCACAAACACTGACTTATTAGGTATAAAAACATATAAACCGCTATGGATAGTTGTATTTCAAATACATGTGAAAGCTAAAAGGTGAGTGGGTGAAATTCATATTAAGCACAGGGGGAGTCTTAAAAAGCAAGATAGCCACTAGAGAACTGAAATCTGTACCCTAATAGACTTTTCTTAATGTAGTTAGCTCTTTGACAATTTCACACATGTCTATACTGCATTTGTGTAACCAACCCCCCCCCCACTTACCCTCTTTTATCACCCATCCATCCCTGCCTCCTCCCTACTGGCTCCTTTGCCAGATTCATGACTTTTGATTCTGTTCTGTGTCCCATTTACTTTGACCAGAACCATCTACGTTTCCGTTTAATTGGAATTCTCCATCGGAACCTGGTAATGTCATATGTTGGCACACAGTAGGTAATGACGTCCCCTTTCCTGGAGTCTGTTGGTAGGAAATAGATTCCTTAGCCACAGGTAGGACTTCCCGAGTCCCACCTCCATATACACTCAGCTGATGATGGGTCTGCTCTTGTGCAGATCCCATGTGGCCACCTGGAATTATTTAGAGTCTATTGCCTGAAGCTGGTATTTCACAGTCCCTCTTCCTGTCTTCTAGCTCTTATATTCTTCCCATCCCCCTCCCCTCTTCTGCAGTGTTCCCTTGGTCTTAAAGGGGATAAATATAAGAGACTTGTTTATGGCTGAACATTTGTAGCAGCTTATACAGTCGTGAGTTTCTGCATTCACCACAGTTCACTGGTAACAAAGGCTTCTCTAAGAGGGCTGGGCCCCATATTCTTGCTGCTGCTGCTGCTGGACGATGATGATGATGATGATGATGATGATGATGATGATGATGATGATGATGATGATGATGATGGTTGATGAGGCTGAAGGCTCTTAGGGAGGTGCTGTTCAGTTCCAGGATGTTAAATAAAGACTATGTGGATGAATCATCTAACTTGGAGACCGCTGGCAAGTCAGATAGGGAGAAATACGACATGTAGAACAGGATCCTCAGGGGTTCCTCTTTCTCCTAGGTTGCCCATGAATGTGAGACTCCCACTGGGAGAAGACACCAAGAGCCCAAAAACATCAACTGAGATGTATTCATGAGGTTTATTTAAGCCTTGAGCAGTCAGCTAAGATCCTTCAACAAATAAATTATTCATTGAGTTGTGCAAGGCAATCTGGAGAGGGGGGATCTGTGCTCTTTTGTTTAAATTTGCCATAGTAGCTAACACAGAGCTGAAAGGAATGAAGTCTAGACATATTTGAAGTTTTCCCCCCTGTAACAGTCACATTTGCATGTGGCTTCCCCTGGCATAGAAAGTATCCTGTCTGAACTCGTGGGGAACAAAAGAGAAAGGCACTAGTTTAAGGGAGGAAAGTCTCAGTCGTCACAATGGATCTCAAGTGAGATATTGTCATCCCCATGTGCCCTAGATCAAACCCAAACTCATCGTGACTCTGGGATAATGTTTTTTGGTTTGCTCTGTGAGATTGACTGAAAAACCCTTGTGCACAGAGGAAGCAGCCCCCTTGTAACCAGATGGTGCCCTTCGACTTCCAAAGAGAAATGCATGGACTTTTTCAACTTAAGCAGGAAACAGAGAGCTAAGAATGATGCATCATGAGAATGGAAGCCTAAGGACATAAATGGTAGCAGCACAGACTTTGACACACAGCCTTTAGCTGTGTGGCTTGGAAATGGTTTAACTGTAGTGAGCCTGACTTCTGTCATCTGTAGAAGGCAGGGGACAATATTTCCATCCTGGCATTTCTTAAAAGCTTTAGATATGATATGCTTAGCTCAGTGCCCAGCACACAATAGGCTAGAAGCAAGTAGTAACTGCTACATGCTGTGCTATTGTTTCCAAAGGTGTGGGAGGTAAGAATGCGACTTATGTTCCTGTTTAGTAAGCTGTAAACATGCAAAATAATGTTTTAAAAATTTATTCAATATACATTAACTGAAAAAGTGTTAAGAACCTGAGTAGGTTAGACTCTGAGGGTGGTAGGGAACCATACATAGCGAGCTTGACCCACCTTGTGTAGCAAGAGGGAAGCATCGAGTTGGTAAGAGAAGGGCATCATGGGGGAAAGCACTGTGTGAGCCTAGGGTTGGCACACTTTACAGCTCAGCGTGAGTCAGCATGGAAGTTCTCTGCCAGGTTCTGCCTGGAGCATGTGACCAAGAGTGAAGCCTAAATAGTATTTTATGAGATGTTAGGAGGAACTGATGAATATTAGATAATTCCTGAATGCTCATTTATCACTTATTCAGGCACACACACACATACACACTCTCAAACACACATACACACATGTGAAATGGGATATAGAGTACATTCAACCTAAATAACTGTGAGATATACACATTTCATGTACAGATTCACCCCAACTTGCTCTCTGTCTCTCTCCCTCTGTCTCTCTCTCTGTCTCTCTGTCTCTCTCCCTCTCTCTGTCTCTCTCTCTCTATCTCTCTGTCTCTCTCTGTCTCTCTCTGTCTCTCTC
>NC_034594.1:142451218-142486680 GCF_900095145.1 Mus pahari
TCTCTCTCTCTCTCTGTCTCTCTCTCTCTCTCTCCAGTTACCATCATTCTCACATTACAATCAATGCTTACACTGAGATCCACCTCTACTTTTGCCTGCCTACCCTTTCCAGGCCATGTACTTTCTCTGAGTTCTGTGAGACTCTGACCACCCTTCCTGTGTGTGCTTTCTTGTCCCTGCACAGCTCAGCTGCCTTCCCTGTCTATCCATGCTCAAAGCCTCTGTCATTCTCATCAATCCACTCTCTGTTCTGTAAACCAAGGTGTTGTCTCTGAAGTCCACATTGACCATGACACTTGGTTCTTTATCTGTCACTTACCCTGGCAAACATGGCAAACAAAAAGAACATGGGGGCAAACATGACCCCAGTCCTTCCAACATCCCAACTTCCTTTCAGCCCTTTTTATCTGTTTATTAAGTGGACATCAGCTAGGCGCCTAGTGTGCAAGCCTTTGGCCTTAGCTTATGCTTTCCAATGCAAATGGAAATAACCCACATATCTATCGATGAGTTGACAGACCTGGGAAATGTGGTTCCTTAAAAGTCACCAGTCAGCTCCAGGCTGTCGTTTTTGCTCATCTCTCAGTTTGCCTGGTAAGCTTACCAGGGGCTCAAGCTGGGGAGATGACCCCTCACAAGATCATGGACCTGAGTCTGGATCCCTTAAACCCATGTCAAAAGTCAAGGATGGTGGCAGATCCTCACAATCCTAGAAACAGCGAAATGGGAAACAGAAACAGGCAGATCTTCAGAAGCTCAGGGGCCAGTTAGCCTAGCCTACACATTGAAGTCCCATGCCAGTGACAGACCTTATCTCAAACAAAAAATGGGAGTCACCTGAGGACTGACACTTGAGATTGTCTTCTGACTTTCATTCATTTCCTGCTGTGTACAGTCATGTCCCCATACCCCCAAGTCAGTCATGTATACATACACAGAGATGCATGCACACATGCATACATACACACATACACATGTGCGCACACACAAGTATGCACGTATGCACACACAGAGAGAAACCTTCCTGTACACAGTGACATGGCCATGATCACCGATATTCTCATGCATCATCATGCCCCCTGGAGAACTGACCAAATATTTCCCATGATACCACTTAGCCTGTGGTTAAGTGCTGTGTCAGACTCTGGTGCCCGTCTTCCACTCACTGATCCACCTGCTTCTTTCTACCATCCTTTGAACTCTGTGTGTTTGGCACCCAGCATGACCCTTTAGTCATGAGAATCTTCTAGCATGTTCTTGCAGAGGAGGCAGCATTCCTTCCATGACAGCACTCATGATAGCATGCTTGGGTGTTCATTGTCTCTCGCAGCTAAGGTGATCATAGAGAAGAAATGAGTTTTGAGGGTTTCCGACACTGACAGTAGATTTATGAATCCTCGCTGCAATGTAATTAGCAAATAAGAATCATCTCTGTGCAGTGCCCTGCAGTAGTTGACCTTTAGACTAGTAAGTAGCAGAAGCAGATCTTAAACCCTAACCTATATTTATATGTTATATATTGAAACCTATATTATAAATTATGTGTTCACAAGAACTGATTAATTACGCAAATGTCACAGAAGTTCCTTGAAAAACTAAAACCAGAATTACCACATGATTGAGCTATCTATCCCTCTCTACTGGGTGCCTGTACAAAGAAAACAAAACACAAGAAAGGAAACCAGTGTGTTCAGACACTATACCTTCCAATGGATTGCAGCCCAATGGCTAAGAAATGGAACCCCAATGTCCACTGATGAAAGAATGGATAAAGAAAATGTAGGACATATATGCAATAAAATACTCTTCCATGACAGGGATGAAACCCTGCCATTCGAGGTAACCTAGATAAAACTGAAAAACATTAATAAAGAGAGTCAGGCACAAAGACTGCTCTTTTCCCCTCCTGGGTGGAAGCTTTAAATAGAGTTCATTGCATAGCTTTAAGAGGGTCCCTGGAGGCTGGGAAGACCCAAGTTATGAACGGGGGCAATGGGTACATATGTAGGCACTGTAGATGAAACAAGTCCATTTGTTTCCCTTGTGACTTGCTGGAAAATGGTGCATTCAGCTTCATGAGGCCGGCATGATTTTTATTTGCATATGGGCACAGTTGCCCTAACTGTTCCTTCCTTTCCCCATGACTCATCAAGCTTTGGGGTCACTAAGTGTTCCAGTTGAGAGATACAGATTCGATGTGAATTGAGGGGTTCCTCTCTGCCCTCCATAGTCTGGACTTGGCCTATCAGAAATGAGACAGACAGTCAATAGGGAAATGGAGCCCAGGTAAAAGTCTCATGTCTTCCCTGAACCCAAGCCTCTTGTGTGAAAATGCGTCCAGGCTCCTCGAAGCTGGCCTCTGGAAAGCTCTTTCCGTGCACACATTTTTATGGTGCATTAATTTTCCTTGTAAGGTAGGATATGGGAAAGAATTTAGAAGTACATTTGAGCTGATTGTTATGTCTCTGAAATTAATGTCCTTATATCTAATTACAGAACTAAACTGGACTATTAGAGCCCATAATTAAAGAATATACGTAACAATGAAATTACAGTGGGCAGTGATTTGAGAAATGTCCTAATTATACTCTGTGAACCTGAAGTCCCTGGCACACCCTCACATTGCTATTTTCTTTGCAGAAATCGCTCCCATGTGCTCATCTCTGAGGTCTACATGTCTCCAAGTGTGCTCATGTCACAGGACAGAGAGGCCCTGAGATCAGGCCCACTGCAAACTTTCACATAAACCAGTCAGCACAGCACCCCTTTATGAGAACAAGCATCCACTGGTGGAGGGGATCTCGGGCTGGGGGCATGGCTCAATGGGTAAAGTTCTTGCTGAGTGAGAACCTACGCTTGGATCCTCCAGAACCCATGAGGCACCAGCGGCACAGCCCCCTTTGTCCTTGAGTTCTTGCTGCAAAATGGAAGACAAAGATGGAAATTCCTAGAACTTGAGGCCAGCTAGTCCTGGGTATGTCATGAGAAACAGCAGAAAAGACCTTGACTCAAGAGGATGGAGCACAAAGGCTGACACCAAAGGTTGTCATCTGGCCTACACTCCTGTGTCATGGCACACATGCTGTGTATTCACATACACAAAGTAAAAGTTAAAAGCATTATATCTCTCATTATAGTAACAGACTGGGTGGAGACTTGTCTAAATCTTTTATTTAGAAACATCATCAAAATGTCGATCTGATTAAAAACTAAAGTCTACATACAAATCATGTGTTTATTTAGCATATAAATAGCACACGTGCATAATGTGTGTGTGTGACTGGAGAAAGACAAATCCTATAGTTTATATATGAAATGTCCCCTCTTGGGCTTGTATGTTTGAAGAACTGGACACCAACTGATGACATTGTTTGGGGAGGACTTAGAACCTCTGAGGGATGGAGGTTAGCCTCGGAAGTGGGCCTCTGAGAGAGTGGGCCTTGAGGTTTCTAGCCTGGCCCTACTTCCTGCTCCAGTTCTGCCAACAGCTCCGCTGGGATGAAATCAAGTAGCTGCCACCACAGAGCCACCTGCCAGCACTCCTTCCATACCACTGAAGGACTGGATTCCTTTACGCCCTGATCAAAATAAACCTCACCTCACTTAAGGTGCTTTCGGGCAGTTACTTGGTTGTCACAAGAAGCATAGTCAGCGATATGATGTGGATCCGGGAAACTATTTTGTGAGCAATGCTATAAACGATTCAGAAAAATACTGAGTAATTAGCCATAAAAGCCAAAACGCGAGGCCTTAGCAGTGTCTGAGCTAGTTTTCTTGTCAACTTGACACAAGTTAGAGTCCTCTGGAAAGAGGAACCTCGGCTGAGAAAACGCCTCCATCAGACTGACTGTAGGCAAGTCTGTGGGGCATTTTCTGGATTAAGGATTGAAGTGGGACACAGCCCACTATGGATGGTGCTATTTCTGGGCCCGTGGTCCTGGTATAAGAAAGCAGGATGAGCCAGCTATGGAAAGCAAGCCAGTCGTCAGCATCCCTCCATGGCCTTCAGTTCCTGACTCCAGGATCCTAAGATGCCTTGGGTTCCTTCTCTGCCTTCCTTTGATGGTGGGCTGTAATGTGGAAACACAAAATGAAATAACCCCCTTTTCTCCTCGGGTTTCCTTTGGTCACGCTGCTGTGTCACTACACTAGAAACCCTGCGACAAAGAGGAAGTGCACCACCACGGAGTGCTGTGACGTCAGACACTTTTTACTGCACGTGCGCTGACTCATTTCATCCCAGCCACTGCTCTATGAGAGGAACGCGGTGAGTTCACAGAATGACCACAGCACACGTGAGTAAGAACATGCCCAGGTGAACCGGGAGTCAGGCAGGCAGTGCCGGGTTTAGAAACCAGATGTCTACATGCAGAGCTCAGCAACAGTCCGCTGGAAAGTTACCAGTGACAGAGACGAGCTCTGAAGACAAAAATCGTGAGCTCTGGAGTTTCCGGAGGAGAATCCCCTGAGCTAAAGAGACCAGAAACAGCAGCAGAGTTGCAGAGAACACAGGGAGTACAGCACTGCAGCTGCGGCTGCGCAGAGTGTCCTAGATCCCCACAATGTTGTAAGCGAGAAATGAACAGCAAGAGAGAGAGAAGTGGCACAGGGCGGGTAGGATGAAGGAAGTGACTGTGTGGATGGCAGAAATGGGTAGCCAAACACCACAAAGCTTGCAGCTGGGGTGACAAGAAGGCAGATAAACCTGTCAGAGGCAGAAAAGGATGGAGGGATACAATGGAGAGTGAGTTCTTCACCGGTCTACCTTTGACACAATTGTCCAGACCGCAACTGCTGGTCCAAGACAAGCGCCTAAAGGGACTATCAAGTCGGAGAGGCTGATCTGTGAGAAAGGTCCTGAAAAGAAGGGTCGGAAATCTGGGGCATCCTGAGAAGCGCAAGGAAGGAGACTTGGAGGAAGAAAAGAAGATGCTTAAAAGATTTGACTCCGGAGTAGGACAAGTATTGGAATTGGTCACTGCCTCCAGGGATGGAACTCCCCCACAGGCCACTCCCCACTTCCTCTATCACAGCCACACACTGAACAGGTGCTAATGACTTGATCAGTTGCCATTCATTCAAATTGCTCAACAGTTAAGCGGTGGAAGGTAAAAATTCGTGTGTGTCTAGTTCACTACCAAACTCTGACAGCCCTGCGCCTGGCCTGGAACTTAATTTATGTGTCCTGATTATGGCACAAATAAGGGCAGAAGTGGGAAAGCTGGGATTATGGAAGCTAAAAGGTCATTCTTGGCCCTATTCTATTTCTCCACACTCCCTGCCTCCCTGGACCCACATGTCAGCCTGTTTCTCATGGCAGCTCTCAAGCTCTAGAAAACACCTCTCTGTGATGCACACCTGTGTTGCAGAATGTGTGTGTGCGTGTGTGTGTGTGTGTGTGTGTGTGTGTGTGTGTGTGTGTGTGTGTGTTTATTGACAGGGTGCAGAGAGGCCAGGCCACAGCCACTCTTTCCTGAGAGCCCACACCTCTCATTTACTGTGAACCTCCTGGCACTGAAACCAAAGACTCAATCCAGCAGTTCAACCACCATACCGAGCATAAGATGTTTACTGTGGCTGAAGGAAAAAGCAACATCGCACCCTCGGGCTTTGTACCAGAGTCAAATCCCTGAAATGAGCGTTCCCACTCCTCCCCAAACATAACCACTTGGCTCTGGCAAGGCCGGGAGAAGCTGCTAACCCTTCCTAACCATGGAAGCCACTATCAGCCGATAACTGAAGCAGCCAGAAGTTTGCTCCTGTCTAAAGCAGCCGGAGTCAGAGGCATGGGCCGAGCTGACTTCTGCCAATATCCTTTGAAGTCTTCCAATCTGTGTTAGACAAGTTGTTGGTGGTTGTGATGGCGATTCTTGGTTGTCCTCTTGACTACATCTGGGGTTAACTAAGATCCAAAAATGTTCGAATGAGGGATGTGTGTGTGTGTGTGTGTGTGTGTGTGTGTGAGAGAGAGAGAGAGAGAGAGAGAGAGAGAGAGAGAGAGAGAGAGAGAGAGAGAGAGAGAATAGTATAGAACAGCAAGCTTCTAAGCAAGGAAGTCAAGAGTAGCCCTGAAGCACAAGGACTTCCAGGAAGTAGGTCAGAAACTGCAGAAAGATACGGAAGGGCACAGAGAGGGCACCTTATAAACTTTCTTCTTTCATTCCCGTGCTATTAAGTCTAGCTTACATCTTTGAAGCTCTGACTCCAGCCATGCACAACTAAGTATGTTCTTTCCATTCACCTTCACAAATGGGATGGAGAAGATATGCATCAAAGCAGATGCCTTTTGTTCACAGAGAGGGTCTGTTTTAGAAGCTACAAACTCGAGGGAGCTGTGGCTTAGATGTGAAGGCCCCCTCCAGGCTCACGTGTTTGAACACTTGGTCCTCAGCTGTTGTGGAAAGTTAAGGGAATTTTCAGAGGCAGAGTCTTGCTAGAGCAAGTGAATCACTTCAGGGGAAGACCTTGAGGTTTGGTAGCCCAGTTCTGTTTCCTGCCCACTTCCTGCTTCTTGAGTATAAAATCAAAGTGACCAGAGGCCACAGGGCCACCTGCTCACATACCTTCTATTCCTTGATAGACTATTCCCTCAAACCATAAGCTGAAATAGCCATCTCTTAAGTGGTTCCTTAAGAGGCATTTGGTTATAGCAATAAGAAAATGAATGCATAAGGTAATAACCAAAATTCTAATAATTTTAAATGTGGAGAAATTAAGAAGAACAGCAACAGTTACAAAATATGACATAATTGGCTTTCATGATTATCTGTTTGAAACCGGAGCCCCAGCAGAATTCCTCATTGCAGACATGTAAGGTTGACTTCACAATAGCACTCATGTGTCTTAGCACATACAGAAGACTGTTGAGATGGAATCTTCTGGAAATACGATAAAGGACTGAGAAAGCACAATAGGGAATTACTAATTTTATGAAAAAAAAAGGAACCAGGACCGTAAGTCTGACCTGCCTCTGCACTGCTGGTGGGCTGACAAAGCATCCATACTTTGTTAGCTCAGTGCCCTGGAGAGAAACCTTGTGAGAAGACAGAAATGAATATGTTTCATTAAAAATACTCTCTGCACAGGGCATTCACATCACCCCCTCCAATTGTGGAACATTGTGGAAGAGGGGGACAGACAGACTGTTCATGGCAGAGGATGAGGAGCAGTGTTGGAGAACACTCGTCTGGATAGGACATGAAAATTACAGTCATGCGCACACAGCAGCCATGGGTTCTGTCACAAGACAGATGCACATGCCTTCCAACACACCATCATGGACAAGGGGTGCTCATGAAACCCCGTCCCTTTCTAAGGAGCTTCTAGAAGCTAATGGCTACCATGGTCACTTCTTGCAGTCTAATGAAGACCCAGAACCTTTGCTAGGAACAATGTGGTTAAATACACAAAGAGTATGAGACTACAAAGAAAATCAACTAAACTGAAACACAATCATCAAAAATATCAGAAATGTGCCCTGTATGGGCAAGATATGGGTAGCCCCTTTAACAAGATCCAATCAAGGACCTAAAACTACAAGTTTTAAGCACCAGTGGGTGCCTCCTGTAAGAGTGACAACAGTATAACATGGTATGAAATGTCTTTGATGTCTATTAATTGGAGAAAATGATAAATTTTATTTATACTTTAAGGATAAGTACATAATCTTTTCTTTCAAATGTCATAGATAGTCTCCTCTTCGATTCTGTCACCTTGGGCTCTTATAGGAATCTCAGATTTGAAGACCCTCACTTCACCCCACTCATTTCCCTGTCACTAGACAAGTTCGGACTTAACACTAGTAGATAAATATTGGGCATGAAAGTAAATTTAAATTCTCACCCAGGATGGGAAACCCAAAATATCCTACATCCACCTAATCCAAATTCTAGATTATATATTTATTGAGGTTCTGCTTATTTTTAGCAAGTAGTAAGAAAAAAAACTGAATTAAACTAGGGTGAATTCAATTTTACCTTTCCACTATAAAAAAAAAATTTACAAAGCAAATCATTTATATGAATGAGGTTACAGGAAGGACGTGAACCACTTTAAGAAAGCAAACTGCTTTAACCAGCATCCCAGGTGCAACAGCCACATGCTGTAACTAAAAATCAGAGCACCAGGGCTGGTGAGATGGCTCAGTGGGTAAGAGCACCCAACTGCTCTTCCAAATGGTCCGGAGTTCAAATCCTAGCAACCACATGGTGNCTCACAACCATCTGTAACAAGATCTGACTCCCTCTTCTGGAGTGTCTGAAGACAGCTACAGTGTACTTACATATAATAAATAAATCTTTTTTAAAAAAAAATCAGAGCACCAGATTTGACAGAGGGCATTTTTGCCCCAACCAGTGAGTTTACTTTTGTTTTAAAAAAAAAAAATCTGAAATTTATTACACTTGGTAGTAATAGAAATAATTTAATAAATTGCTTGTACTCAAAGGAAAAAGTTAACAAAAGAAATGTATAATTTAGTATAAACGTTTCCCGATCATTATCAGCTGAGTACTTGAAATCAGATCTTCTCATAGAATCCTGTGCCTGCTGGTGTCAATTATTGAGACTGGAATATAAGCATCCCAGTGGACCTACCTTTCATTCCGTTAGGAATTTAAATTATGAAAGGTCTGTTTCCCCAATCCATCACCACTCCTGCAAGCCAAGCATATGCTTCTACATGAAGTGAAATGTCCCTGCCTAATAGCGAGCTGCTGGAGGTGTGCCCTGTACCTCAAGAAAGATTTGTTCGAGTCCTGACTCTGCCTGCATGTAGGACCTACCATGCATACAGGGACACGGGAGACGCTCTGACTTTTCACCTTCTGGAGTAGATATCATCCAATGGATCTTTATGAAAAAAAAAAAACAAAACAACAAAAACAAAACAAAACAAAAAACAGGCAACCACAGGAGGAGGCTAGATGACCACACAGGTAAGACTGCATGGGTTCAGGAGGCACGAGAAGCCGGAGGGTGGAGGTGGGCTACCTCCCTGGAACCTCCAGAACAACCTTGGCTCTGTTCCACAGCTTGGTATTGCATTTTCTCCAGATTTGTGAGTCTGGAAGTTTCCTTAAACACTCTGCTTCTGGTCACTCGTCATAGAATCTCTAGACAACTAAATAACAGAAACAGTCAAATCCACTGTTCTTTTCCTTCAGAAATGTTTTCTCATAGATCTCAGGCTAAGGTTTCGTGAGTCTAACATTCATAGGCTCAACTCAGGATTTTAAACATCAGGGCATAAGCTTGACTCTCCTGCTATTGACTTTTCATCTCCAATGGCTTTTTCTATAAACTCTCACTTACAAAGAGGCTTCTGCCCATAGCTTGTTAGCTGCCGAATGATTGATACACTAAAGGTTGAGTTAAGGTAGTGTTAATCTTGGTTTCTGATTTTTTTTTTCCTTTTAGCATCTTTAAGTCTGTACCCAAGGAACGTGATTCCCCCACACCCCTAGTCCCACTCCAGGTTCCCTAAGGTTTTCCCACTGTGTCCACATTGAATTGTTCTCCTTTTGTCCAGCCTCCCTCCTCTGCTCTTGAGTGACAACTCAGTGCATCTGTGAATTTTAATGACAAAGCTGGTACTTCCAGTAGAGAATTGAGGAAAGTGCCATTAAAACTGATCCTAACCAGATACCTACAGACCCCCCCTAAAACACTTCCCTCCAGGGTGAGAGTAGTGGCCTCCTTAGTATGCACATCCTTCCACATTCTCCTGCTGCCCCTAGGCAACCTAAGCTACACCCATACTCTTTGGGTGCCATATTGGAGACGTTGCAAAAGGGATGGTCATGAGTTGTAGGACAATCATCCCATGCTGACCCCTCTCACCACTAATGTATTTGCTCCTAATTATACCTTTCAAATGAATTTGGTCTTGAGACTGGGGAAGAGGGCAAGAGTCTGCTTACTGGTCCCCCCCCCTCTCCTCATGGTTTTGGATTTATTCAATAAAATCTCTCATGGTTTTGTTGAAGTGGGATCAAAGGAGCTCTGAGCCAGCCACAGTTTACATTATCAGAAAATCTAGATCTGGTACAATTGAGCTGTGAGTCTGTTTGTGTCTCGAGCAGGCTACTCCTCCCATACGTTTACTGTGTTTTCTTCATCTGTAACCGAAGTAGCCATCTCTACCCTCCCTCCCAATGGTGTGTTTATGAGTCAGGAGAGTAGTAAGTGCTCAAATAACTTGTTAACAAAGTCAGCTCTTCCCCCAGGTTTATGGGTGTACGTGCATAAGGAGGTCACAGAATGATGTTTGCAATCACAAATCACCAGTTGATGGTGACAGGTGATAAATTATGGTTCACTCCAACAGTGAGGAATCTTGTTTTCATTCAAGCCATAGTTGATTCGGAGAGGGAAAGAGAGGCAGAGATGGTTCTATTTTTACAATAGCAGATGCACACAGAGCTACAATCTTTGTGACTTTGGGAACATGCCAGGAGCTGTAAGGTTAAGGCAAGCAGCATTAGGAGACATGCCAAGGAAGGGAGTTCACATTATTTAATTTTTGAGTGGTGGGCTAAGGTTAGTATGACAATGACTTGTTTGGGGGATTTTTTAACACGAATAACAAAACCCTAAAGGAAGTGAAATGCTGTTTAAGTGTCAGGTTTCATCATGTATCAGAGGACACATCCACACTCCTTAAGGCGAAAGTGGTTTTGACAATATTGAGGATTCAGACAGGTTGTCATGCAAGCTAGACAAGAACTCTCCCATGGAGTTCTGTCCCTGATCTTCCCTTCCCTTTTTATTTTGAGAAAGGGACTCGTAAATGTATCCAGGTTGGTCTTGAACTTACTCTGTAGTCCACACAGGCCTTAAACTTGGGATCCCTCCTCCTCAGCCTCTAGAGTAGGAGTATCTGGACTTACAAGTGTGTACCGTCCAAAGGGAGGCATTCTTATCTGCCAAGTCTTCTCCCCCATGTACACACACACACACACACACACACACACACACACACACACACACATTCACATGCTTTTAAAGAGCTGGAAGAACTAACTAAGAACTGATTAAGTCTGAGCAATTTCCCATCACCCAGTCTGCTGTGGCACTGAACCCCTTCTGTAGTCCACACTACTCCTGTGCCAGCAAAGCTGTCCTCCTCTGCTGCTCATCCATTCATCTTACAAACACTTAAGGAATGTCCACCATGTGTTTTGCACAGTACTTGGTTCCAGAAAGACAAACAAGAAATTCATAGTCCTTCTGTGCTGCTAATAAGATGAGAGATTTAGAGACATTTCATCTCTGTCTAAAAGACCATTTAATTAAGTCCTTCTACCCATTGGTGTTGAATTCTAATCCCAATTATACTGTCTGTTATATTCTTGGCATGTGCTATGGTTTTAATTTAAAAGAAAAAAAACAGTATGTGAATGGTCAAAATTTCATACATAGCCACTATTAATTGAAACCACTGGGAATGAATCAAGAAGGAAATGGGACATGGGATGGGTGAAGAAAGTGTTGCATCTGAAAAGTGGAAATGAGGGAAATGTCACTTCTTGCAGCCATAGCCTGTGAGGAGGTATGGATGGGAAAGCTAGAAACAAGGCTCACTCAGCTATAAAACTATTGGACAACTTAGTGATTATCCTCAGAGTCTCTGATGTACAGGCACACTGTGTGTCAGGGTCTGAGAAGGAACTGATCTGCCAGCTCACACAGATGGGCCGACCTGGTCACATTGTAAGAAGTATTGGAGCACTTTATAGTGCTTAACACATGCCCGGGGAACATGGTGTCCCCAAGAGCAAATGCAAGTTCCAATATGGGAAACTGGGCATGGTGGAAATAGAGAATCTTAAAGACAATGCACTGCGGTAACTGATATTCCCTGGGATTCAGTTCCCACTGTGGACAGCAAGCCAAGCAGTGTAGACCTTGTTTTCCATGGAAGTCACAGAGCACCCCATAGGTTTGAGGGGTGCACACATACAAACCCTGCATTTTGTTGTTGTTGTTGTTGTTGTTGTTGTTTAGCTAGGATTGGATTGATACATGTAAAAGAAGAAAATCCCCAGGATTTTTAAGTATTCCCTCTAGAGAGAAAAAAGATACTTTCATAACATCTCCCCCTCTTCAAATGTTATATAAGGTTATGTATTCCTTTTCTCACATAAAAAATAATCTCACACACATTTATGACAGTTTAATTATGTAAAGAACCAAGGATGCACCCCTAGCCTTCATCTGTAAGCAAACACACTTCACTATGATGGCTGCTCTTAATGATCAACTTGACAAACCCAAGAAGAGGGCTCCTCAACTGAGGAATTACCTCCATCACATTGGCCTGTGAAGATGTCTGGGGACATCTTCTTGATTGCTAATTGATGCCGGAGGGCCCAGCACATTGTGAGCAGTGTCCCTGCAGAGCAGGTGATCCTATGAGGTACAAACATGCTAGCTGAACAGGAGCCTAGGAACAAAGCATTGAGGTACAGCTTCAGCGCCTGCCTCCAGGTTCCTGCCCTGTGCTCCCGCCCTGGCTTCCCTCAGTCATGGACTCTAACCTGGAAGCTAAAGGCACTCCTTCCTCTTCAAGTTGCTTTCTCTCGTGGTGTTGTATTATGTCAATGGGGAACCAAAGTAGAACATCAACATGTGGGCATATGTATGCATTGATTGTGTACTTTTTGTATAACTTTGTTAACTTCTATTTTTATTTCATTTAAAAATACAAAGGTCACCTTGTGTTATCTCACACTCCAAGAGAGCATCACTGATTGATAGATTTTTCACACACACATAAAATTTTGACCTCAAAATCGGCAATTTACAACATTCGTTTTTTATATATACAAAAAATGTTGTAATGAGTTTCTTTGTGTATAAAGCCAGCTCCTTTCAGAGCAACCCCTTGGTGCATTCATAAAACAAAAATTCTTAAACAGTATGGATACTTTTTAAGGTCACTCGTAAATCTTGTCTGGTTGGTTTCTACTTTTTGTTACTTAATATATTAAAAAGTATATGATTTTAGGATCAGAAAGAATTAGAGATTTTTATCGAATGAAAGCAACTTCTATTTTAATAGGTTTATTAATTAATAAATATTCCCCATGTTTAAGAAAGGAAAAAACTCTCCATCTCTCGCTCCTTGGCTACTCCTTGCCATGCCCATGTTCTGCTGTCTTCCCCGCAGTGCTACGGCTCTTTCCTCTTCTCAGAGGCCCTCCCAGCCTCTAGCATTTATGAAGGGGAATTCCACTGCACATTTCCTAGCACGGCATCCATGGGCTCATCCTGAGGCTTCTGCATCCTTGACCAAGGCTTTGGAAAGTACAATTTTGCAACAACTGCCAAAGATTAATGGTGTTTTCTTCATCCTAGAGGCCTGTGCTTTCCACGATGTTTTCCCTTGGATGCAATCACTGTCCCTCGCTCTGTAGCCACAGAAGGCTGTGCCTCGTTTGTTCCTCCCAGAGTTACTGTAGTCACTCTCCGGTGAGGGCAGAGCCTCTTCCTTTCTCTTCTGCTTGGCATTGTTTGGCTGCAGGCCCCCTTGCTCTCTCACTGGGCTACCCATCCAGGCACCCGCAGCTCCTAGCTGCTTTCCCTTCCAGCCTTTCTTACACAGTGTGATGAGATCAAGTTTTCCTATAGTCTTTAACACTTACATGGGAGCGAACGTCTAGTATTTTTCAGTGTAATAATAATAGTTATTATTATTACACTGAAAAATACTTATTATTATTATTATTATTATTATTATTATTATTATTATTATTATAAGGTTATAAATGAATAAGCCACAACATAAAACACCATGGGATCAGTAGGATGAAATCTTCTTTAGCACTAAAATAGACATAAGGAAAGTTAAATATTTTAAGGAATTCCCTGAGGTGTCCATGGAAGACATCAGGTAGTTTTCCAGGCAAGTTCTAACTCATTCCTATAATCTCCCAGAATTGGCAAGATACAAGCCAGACTCTAGAACTGAAGCGAAGAAAGGACTTTGAATTTGTGCCTACCCTACCTTCTCAAAGAATCATTCCGGTGCTAAGCTATGCAGACAGAGGGGGTAGAAAAGAGGGAATTTGAACTCCCAGGGCTGTAGCAGATTCTTATAGAATCCCACATAGACCCTCCTGGGTGCCAGGGAATTCTGCTTCCTCCTATGCCTACCTCCTTTGAAATGTCGTTCTCGAAGAAAAGCCAGGCTAGGTCCCTCACGACTTGCAGATCAGAACAGTGTGCCACATCCTTGAGTGAGTCAGTGAAGCCCTGCCTTCTCCTCCCACAACCTCCGGACTCTGCTCTGTGTTTGTGGAGCAGATGCCTGATCCCAGCGCCTCTGAAGTTCCTTGCCCTGAATCCTGTCTTCCGTCGTTGTGTGCAGTCTCGTACGCTTGGCGTACGGGTGCAGCTATTCTAGGAACTGTGGGTGCCATCATCTCACAGTTCAAAAACCCCAAATAAGACACAGGTGGTGGGATTTTTCCCCAGGAAATTAAAAGAAGGAAACATCTGAATCTGGCTACCCAGAAGCCAGACCAGAAGTGGGCGGGGACTAACACTGCTTCTCCAATAGAAAGAAAATGCAGGTGATGATGAGCCCGTGCAAAGGATTGTGGGTGTCTGTGTTTGTGCACGCATGCACATATGTGCTGGCATACATATGTATCAGCGCACGTGTGAAAACAAGAGGGTAACTTTAGGGAACCAGTGCTCTCTAATTCCCTACCATCTATTTGAAGGAAGGAAACAGGAGCCCTGTGCCCTGGGAAGCAGGGACTAAGATTAGGTTCAGGCTTCGGTAGCAATCCAGTGAACACCGCCATCAAGGGACACTTAACTTTATTCTCCACAGCCCACAAATGGGAGCTAAAATAGTCAATATGATATGCAAACTTCTAAGACTGAGAGTTGAAACTATGAAAGCAATATGTCTTGCTGGCAGCCCATGTTCTGCTCAAAGAGCAACAGAGTTTGTGGCTGGTTCTTAAAGATCAAAGCAAAACTAACAGATTGAAATCTTAGAAAACACTAGTTCAAAATATGTCATGTGTATATATTTTGTTCCCCCCCCCCAAGTATATCTTTCTCCTGAAATTTTATGTTTATGATATCTCAAACCTCATTCAGAACTACCTTCACTCAAACGGACAGACACCAGGAATAAAGGTCTCTAGAGGTGACGTCCCCCTCCCACCAGAGCAAGGACAGCACAAATGCTGAGTCCCCAACATGGCATCCAGATGTCTTACCCCAGCCAGCAGCCAGGGCTCTGTCCCTCTGGCAGCTCTTCTCCTCTGCAACCTTATCCACTGCTCCTCCACCCACCCTCTGCTCCAAGTAGACTGCTATTTCCTCTCTTCTCCACTTCACGTGCCCGGCCAGGTCTCTCTGGGTCCTTGTGGCCTAAGCCAACTCCAACAATAACAACCGATCACACACCCTCCCTTCTACGTGTTGAAGTTCTTCCTAGCGCCAACATTAAGCTGCAGCTCCATGCCTTCAAGCCTTAGGGCAGTTCTTCTATAATATTCCAGAATCAGATGCCATTGTCACTACCCACCTGAGCATATGCAATTCTGTGTGTGTGTGTGTCTGTCTATCTGTCTCTGTCTCTCTCTGTCTCTGTATCTCTCTGTGTCTCTCTCTCCCCATTTCTCTCTGTCTCTCTCTCCATCTCTGTCTCTGTCTCTATTTCTCCCTCTCCCTCTCCCTCTCCCTCTCCCTCTCCCTCTCTCTCCTTCTCCATCTCTCTGTCTCTCTCCTTCTCCCTGTCTTTCTCTGTCTCTGTCTCTATGTCTCTCTCTCCTCTCCATCTCTATCTCTCTGTCTCTCTCCTTCTGCATGTCTGTCTCTCTCTGTCTCTGTTTGTCTCTCTGTCTCTCCCTCTCCCTGTCTGTCTCAGTTTGACTCTCTTTGTGTGTCTCTCTCGTGTGTCTCTGTCTCTGTCTCTCTCTCCCTCCCTTGTTTTTGCCCATGAATACTTAGCTGGAATTGTCTCTTATTAACATAGTTCTACTTCTTTCCCTTCCAACCACGTCCATAATCCCTAGACTGTCTCAGACACCCAATAACCACCATCCCCGTTTCATTAAAAGTAAGCTTACCATTCAAAGTTCTTGACTCTCAGCACCAACAGAGCTTACTGACCCCCAGCCGCCAGTGCTTTGATTATGTTGCTGACGTCTGTCCAAACTGATACGTGTGGGAGCACCGTGGGAGCACTGCTGGAGCACTGTTAATCCAGAAATGTCTAAGCCAACCTGGTCGTGTTTTACCTCAATTCCCCTCTGACAGATTTGCTTGCCTCCGTTTCTAGTCCATCACTCTCTGCTGGCATACTTATGATAGCGGTGGATCCTCTCTAATTAGTTACTTATCCAGATCCTGCCTTTTCTAAACTAAACCTGACACAACTCGTCATCCGTATGATCACGGTGTCTCCTTTACCTCGGCCATAACGTACTCAGTAGCCAGCACATGGCTCCCAGGTTTGTTTCTATTCAACCTTCATCCATTGCCACTTCCAACACCCCAGGCAGTGCTGTCTATATGTCCTAGAGCACATTTCTTCCAGAACACATGGGACCACTGTCACCCACCACAGATGAATGATGAGGAAGATTCATCTAAGGCATGAGGGAAAACCAAGCTGGGAACTTGAAAACTCAAGGAGAAATTCTCATTGGCCACATTATCAACCAGAAAGGACGCAACTGTTTGTCTGCTTAGAGCTTAACAGTAATCAGTTACTTATGAGTACAATGACCATATAATCATCATCCGAACTGAAACACACAGGAAAAGGAGTTGTTCATAGGTCATCTGGAACTTGAGCTGTGTGGCCACCTGCTTTTTGACAGTCTTACACAGTGGATTCTGATAGCGGAAGTTAACTGCAGCCTTGGGCGATTAAACTCCTAGCGCTCTGCTTGCTTGTGTGGTTGAAGCACAGGCTTCATAGCACAGAGCCTGCTCCATGGTGGACATTAGCGCTCCCAGGGGATGCCGTCAGCTGCTTCAGAACTGTAGTCTTTGAGATGAAGGTAGGACTGGCCAGCTTGCCTTCTTCTCACCTCTTCTCTCTCTTCCTTGGTCTGCTCACTTTCTCCCCATGTCTTCCATTCTGACTCTGTCCTTTCTCCTGATTCTAACTTTCCCTCTGTCCCTCTCCTCTATCCCAACTCCCCAACCTCAACCTCCCCCACCACACACACACACACACACACACACACACACACACACACACACACACTAATAGCCCTCTTATTGTTTCTGGCAGCTCAAAAGAACTTAGATTCTTAACAAAAAAGGCTTTTGCCTGAAAGAGCCTGAGATAGCTCCCAGGTACAATGCCATGGAAGAGATTGGGGATTGGGGGGGGGGGCGACACACACAACCCAAACCAAGTCTCATGTCACTGGGCTGTGTTTAGCACATGCCTTTCATATTGAAATAATGGCTCCTGGAAATAGATATTTCAGATGGAAGAGAGGAAGTGAGACCACAATCAGAACCCCTGAATGGTAGCGCAGAATGAGTCATAGACGAATAACTCTGGGAAATCTAATGGAATAGACAAAGCCCACAATAACTTCTGATTAGTAGCTAAGTATAGCTATGAATTACTCATTCTGAAACGACCATCCCCTGTGAAGGCTCCAGTTAAGAGTCTATCAAAGGAAGGAAGAAAAGAAAACAAGGCAAGCAAGATGAAGCCTGATGCAGCAATCTGCAGAAAGACTTCATTAAACCATGGCATCGCCACAAGGAGGCAACGAATAGTGAGGAATCTCCCTTGATCAGAAACAGGAACATGTACATAGTCAAGAATCCCTGCAACAGAAGAGATTTCCTTGGGTAGGGTCTAAGGAAGGGGCACTGAAGTTTCCCTGTACTCAGGAATCACTTATTCCACAGTTCCACCCGCTTTGCTGTCATTCACACACTCAACAGTATTCCAGAGGCAGTATGGGATACAGGCAAGTCTAAGGCAGTCCCCACTGAGCAGTCTCCATATGCCAGGTGAAGATGCAGGCACAAAGGAGATGATACATCTTAGTTCAGTGAGCTCCTGAATGGGAAGGTCTCAGAGTCAGGTCTAAACCCCAAGGCTCTGATCTTGAACATCTTCGGTGAGCATCTTCCATGTGCCAGCCCCTATGCTAGGTCCTGGAGATACAGCTCCAGCTTAAAGGGGACATGATTCTGATATCCGTGAGCCCTATGCTAGAAAAGACCCAGCTTTGTGAAGCTGCCACACTGTTAGATTCACTGGTGAGATGTGACCTGCCCAAAGTGTGAAGTGAGAAGTCCCGTGGAGACCAGAAATGAAGTCCGGCCAACAGGGAAACTCTCTGGAAAAATCTCTGCAATGTAGCATGCTTCTCTTTATGCCTCAAGTCCTGACTCGGTGTCTAAATCTGCAGCATCTCTGAGATGCGTATTGCTATTATTTACTCTTCTAAAACTGGAGTTCGGATTGCTGCTCTAGACCCCAGTTTTGGTGGTCCTCAATATCATTTTCTTGTGAGTCACTTCGAAGTATTGTTGAAATAGAGCAACTTATAACAATTATTGAGATTGTAATATTAGAAATCACACCCAGGAACCCAGCATTCCCTCGAGTGCTGGGATGGGTAAGTCCAAGACAGACAAGTTTCAACACGACACCACCATGACTCTCAATCTCATGTGCAACAGAGCTCCAGCGAGTGACTACTTACATCAGTGGGTGCAGAACATTCTCTGTAGAACAGAATCCTTGGAAACAGAGGGCCCCTGCTCCTCCTCAATTACTTCAGCTTCTTTAGAAGTCAGATAGCGAGCCTCAGAATGCTCTAGAGCACCAAGTGTCAGGTCGCTTGTAGATTCTCCTTGAGGGGAGAGGGAAAGAAAAGTCATATTTTATTGCAAAGTTTTGTTTCATTCACATTTTGTTCCTTCTTAGCAGCCCCACCCACAGTACACAGCAGAGATCCCAAGCACCCCAGGTTCTTATGGGGCTGGACATATCCCAGAGAATCTCAAGGGGATTTCAAGTCTATCTCCTGATATTGATTGATTTATAAATTAAAATGGAGCATTTAAAATTTATTATATACTCCTTGATGACAATTATGTTAACATGAATATTAAATGCTACAAAAAATAAATTCTTCCTGGGAAGCCTTATGAAAGAACAACATTGTTTTACATTTTTGATATCACAAACATCTGGCTTCATCAAAAATAGCTGGATTATCATATCTGCTTCTGGATTCAATTTGTTGTAGTATCACATGTCAGTTAACCTCTGGAAAGCTCTTCTGTGCACTCACAGCAAAAAGAGAGGGTGGAGACAGTAAGAGATGTCTTGGCACTGTCATGAAAATAACTTTATCACGTGGATCTTCCAAATGAACCTTGAGCACTTGAAGGGATCCCATATTGCATCCCACGTGAGGAAAAGTCTCATGGGAACCTCAGACTATCATTCTTTTGCCCTGGATGCAATTGGTTATCTGTTCTGAATTGTTTTCTAGAAATACTCTACATATAGTGTGTGTGTGTGTGTGTGTGTGTGTGTGTGTGTGTGTGTGTGTGTGTGTGTATGTATGCATGCTTGGTATGAATGTACAGATTTAAGTATAGGTATATAAGGTCAAATGGCACCAAACTGTACATTTCCCTTGGTTCCTCTATTTTACAAGTTAGGGCAAATTCTAAGTTATGCTTTTTTTGCAGTTGCCTCCATTTCCACTGATCCACTGAGTCATAATGAATATGAGCACACACACACATACACACATAGACACTTTGTGTGTATGTGTGTGTGTGCGCGCGCGCATGTGTGTGTGCAAGTGTGTGTGTGTGTGTGTGTGTGTGTGTGTGTGTGTGTGTGTGTATGCACCTTATGTGGTGCCTATGGGTCAGAGGGGTTGCAGAATGCCAACATAAGCATTATTTCCTAATAGGCACAGAGTGGTCACACAAAATAAGAATAGATGCTATGTGGCTAAAGACAGCTTTCTCCATCTTTTGGTTTCCTAACAAAGCACACAGCTGAAATCTTCCAACTCTCAGAACAGCTAAACTTCGCCCTAGGTGCCCTAGATGCCTGTCATTTCATGGCAGGGCTTATTTCTAAGCATGCCTTAGATCAGGGGTCCTGTGCACAGGGCTGATTATGAGTAGAATCCCCTCTCATCAACATCGTGTTGACATGAGGGGAGAGCAAGGCCCTGCTTCTGAAAGCTACTTCCCTGTAGCACAAAGATGGCAAATGGGTAATTCTGTTGGCTTACAACTTTCCTGATTTAGAAGCTAAGGGAGAACCCAACTCATACAATTAACTAAGTTTACAGTGGATCCCTCGGATATTAAACTCTGCACACATCAGCAGTGGCAGACATGAAGATAAGGCACTATGCTGTCATCCCTAGCAGCCTAGGGACTTCCTTTCATCTTTTAGGGACCTCAACTCAAGTAAATGGCAGCAAAGAATGTCAAGTCAAGTCAGTGTGGAACAGGGTTTAGGTTTTATTGAAGATATTGTAATACAGATTTGAAGCACAAGAATTAAGGGAAAGAAAAGCACTTAGGAAGAAAGTAAGACCCAGGCAAGACCATGGTCCTGGGCTTCTCTAAGCCAGAGTCCCACAACAGTCTTTACAATTTAGGGTTTTAGTTCTAAAGCTATTATCTTCAAAGACTTGCCAAGAAACCTAAGTGATATTGTGATTGCTCCTGAGAAGCACCGAATGGGATTGAGAGTTTGTTGCTGGAGAAGGAAGGCATTGTTTAAGCTATCTCTTGAGATATTACTAGGACTTGGTTAGGCAAAAAGAATAGAATGAAAGGCTGAGAAGGGAGTATCTGGATAGACAGGTTGTGGGCTGATACCAATCAATGGTTGGTTGGAAGCCAGGAACAGGAAAGTAACTGAGAGAGCTGGAAGATAGTTGACGGTCAAGGTGGGGACAGGGCCATGAATGCCAGCAGCCTGAGTGGTTCAGACAAAGGCTATGGGAAGCTCTGTAGGGCTGAATGCGGCATGTGAATGACTTTAAAGGAGAGACAGAGAGCATAATAACCAGATAGAACCTGACCTGTGGTATTGACAGCATCAGAGACAAAAAATAATATAGAGTATGATAAATAATAATAATAACAACAACAACAACAATGTAGGCATAGTTGAGAGTGACCCTGTGACTAGCAACAGGAGAAGGAAGGAAGAAGTCCCAGAAGCCTGCGCTTCTTGCCTACAGGAGATCAGAAACACAATCCTTACTTTTTTGTAACTGGGAAAACCAAAAGAAGGATTTGTTCATGAAGAAAGGCTGAGCCTAAACAATTTGGTTTCCCATGGAGAGAAAAAGATAGACATTGCATGTAAAGAGGCACAAAACTGAGCCTGGCAATCTAGTGAGTCTGAGGCTGTCCATACATGGCTGAATTAACTACCTAAATCAGGAATAAATGTTTGAAGTAGATGAGAAGACTAAAGAAGGAGAAGACCAAGAACACTCTTTGGGTCCACTGCTGGCACTAAGTAAGGAAAATACCTATGTACCCTTTATATCTTTGATGAAAGTCTTGGAACTATTTAAAAACAGTTCTTTCTTACAAAACATCAGGGACTCTGACCCAAAATTAAGCTCCTTATTTTTTGCAGATGAAGAACCCCAAATCCAGAAGGCTGATCTATCCAAGGTCACACAGCATCTACAAAGAAAAACTGAGGCTGTGTGAGTGAGCACTGGGGATGAGCATTCATTGCCTTAGCCTCGAGGATGCTGCCCATGCAGCACATGGCAAAGTGGTGTGACAGAGGTCTGGGAACAAGCTACAGACTCCCTTTGTCTCTGCCGCACCAGCCAGCAGTGTCATGCCCAACCATGTAATCAGCTCAGGGGCTCAAACCACATCTTACTCATCATCTTGTCACTGTCCCCATTGCCTCTCCTTCCTGTTTCCACTACTAGTTATTATAGAGCAGAAAAATCACAGATCACTCCTTCTTCTGAATATACACATGATCTCAGATCCCTTGAAAGGACCTTGAGGATCCATATAATATTTAAAAAAAAAGCCACAGACACTGGGGTTGAGAGGTTGAGAGGAGCCCAGTGACTTGCCCCGGGTTGTCAGTTTGTACATTCCAGACCCAAATCCCAGCCTCTTGTTTCTTTCCATTACATTAAAACTTCTAGAATTAAGAGGCTGATTTCTAAATGTTCAACATCCTTAATCACCAGGGAAATGCAAAACAAAAGAACCCTTAGATTTTAACTCACACCAGTCAGAATGGCTAGGATCAAAAATTCAGGTGATAGCAGATGCTGGCGAGGATGTGGGGAAAGAGGAACACTCCTCCATTGTTGGTGGGATTGCAAGCTTGTACAACCACTCTGGAAATCAGTCTGGCAGTTCCTCAGAAAACTGGATATAGTACTACCGGCAGATCCAGCAATACCTCTTCTAGGTATATACCCAGAAGATATTCCAACTGGTAATAAGGACACATGCTCCACTATGTTCATAGCTGCACTATTTATAATAGCCAAAAGCTGGAAAGAACCCAGATGTCCCTCAACAGAGGAATGGATACAGAAAATGTGGTACATTTACACAACGGAGTACTACTCAACTATTAAAAACAATGAATTTATGAAATTCTTAGGCAAATGGATGTATCTGGAGGATATCATCCTGAGTGAGGTAACCTAATCATAAAAGAACTCACTTGATATGCACTCACTGATAAGTGGATATTAGCCCAGAAACCTAGAATACCCAAAATACAATCTCCAAAACACAAGAAAATCACGAAGAAGGAAGACCAACACGTGGATACTTCATTCCTCCCCCAAATAGGGAATAAAATACCCATGGAAGAAGCTGCAGAGACAAAGTTTGGAGCTAAGACAAAAGGATGGACCATCCAGAGACTGCCCCACCCGGGGGTCCATCCCATAATCAGCCACCAAAAGCAGAGAACTATTGCATATACCAGCAAGATTTTGCTGAAAGGACCCTGATATAGCTATCTCTGTGAGGCTATGCCAGTGCCTGGCAAATACAGAAGTGGATGCCCACAGTCATCTATAGGATAGAACACAGAGACCCCAATGGAGGAGCTAGAGAAATTACCTAAGGAAATGAAGGGGTCTGCAACCCTATAGGTGGAACAACAATATGAACTAATCAGTACCCCCAGAGCTCGTGTCTCTAGCTGCATATATAGCAGAAGATGGCCTCGATGGCCATCATTGGGAAGAGAGGCCCCTTGGTCTTGCAAACTTTATATGCTCCATACAGGGGAAGGCCAAGGCCAAGAAGTGGGAAGTGGGAGTGAGTGCAGGGCAGGGGGAGGGTATAGGGGACATTCGGGACAGCATTTGAAATGTAAATGAAGAAAATATCTAATAAAATAAAGTTTTTTTTTTTTTTAAAAAAAAGAGGCTATTTCTAAGATGCCTTCCCCAGTGCCTGATTTTGCCATATGTCTGTGCATTTCTTTTCCCCTGGGGTGTTCCCTCTGAAAAGAGCCCATGGTTCAGGAAGCTTGTGACATACCACAATCTACCCTCTATGATAAGTCTCTCTCTCTCTCTCTCCCTCTCTCTCTCTCTCTCTCTCTCTCTCTCTCTCTCTCTCTCTGTATCATAATGTTCATGCATGTGTACATGTTCATGTGCACATATGTGCAGGCAGGCAGGTGCATGTAGAGGCCAGAGGTCAGTTTTTAGTTGTTTTTCTTATCACCCTCCACCCTGTCTTTGAGACAGTCATTGAATCTGGAACTCACTGATTTGACTAGACTAGCTGACCAGCAAGCGCCAGGGGTCTCAGCCTCCCCGATGCTGAGATTACAAGCATCTGGCACCATGGCTAGCTTTTTACCGAGGTGTTGGGAATCAAATCCCAACACCAAGTTTTCACATCAGCACGTTACAAATTAAGCCATCTCCCCAGCTCCAAGCAATGCATTTGCTACCATATGAAAAGAAAGAAACCTATTAAATCTCTCACAGCATTTTCCAAATTCACTTGATCACGGGACTCTCACCTCTACCCCATTGCTTTGTTATCTACTAACATGTCACAATTTTCCAAAGGTTGTACTCTGGACAACATAAACCTCATTAGCAAGAATTCCTTTTGCTATCTCAAGCAAAATGTTCCCATAGAGTGCTCTTGCTTGTGGGGGACCTAGTAAGGAAGCCATGAGATGCAAGGGAAGGAAAAGAAACGAGTAAATAGAGCCACATGCACTGCCAGCAGCAAAGGGTGAGGTGGCCACACGGTCCTCCGGAACTCTGATCCTAGGCTAAAGACACTGGGCTCCATCCACAGGATCTTGTGTGCTCAGCCTCAGCTAATATGAGAGTGTCTTTCTGTTCTCTGTTAACAAAAGCACTCTCTATCCAGTTAGGTCCCTCCATGTCTGCTCTAGGTCTTCACCATCCTGATCTAACACGTCAGGACTCAAAGTCCTGCAGGGACCTCTGAAAGAAGCTTTCTAATGAATCCCCTACCTAACTCCTTCTCTCCTGCCATTTCCCTTACAAGATGCTGTCCTGTTCATCTTCTTAAGACAACACTGCTTTCGCTTTCACAGAAAGGAATTCTTCAAAACTCTGAAACAACCAGGGTCCCTCACTGACACCTTAACAGTGCGACACAAGGCACTACATTCTCCCCCAACTAGTTCCCCATCACCTTGGGCTCCCCTTCCGCTGACACCCTAGCCACCCGTGCAGCGTGACTGCTGAGCTCTGCATGTCTGCTGTCTCAGCCTCTCCAATTTCTTCTGGTTCTTACCTTCCAGCCTCCCCCCCACAGCCCTGAGGTGGAAGAAGTGATTCACTCACTCCAACTCTCCTATGTTTGCATGTCTTGCTCTTTAACAGGTTCCTGCATTTCTTGACCCATACTAAGCCTGGGAAGGGAAAACATCGTGCTTCTCAAGTGTACTTAGAAAGTAACCGGAAAGTATCTTGGTGGACAAAAGAAAGGGTCCATATTTGTCTCATGACTATAAATTAAGCATGCAACTTTAAAGCCTACAACACTTCAAGTCAAAAACTAGGAATACTAACCTCTTTTGAGAACGCAAAAGCATTTAGAATAGATCTTTATAGTTAAAATGATCTCCGTCTTTGAAAATAGCGAGGAAAAAGTCCTCTTAGAGGACCCAGGGAATTTCAATAATTTTCCTAAAGACAGAGCAGAGCTTTCTACCACTTCTCCATCAGCTTCTTGCCTTGGCTCCAGTGGGGGGGGGGGGGTCTAGACAGGGTGTGTCAGCTGTCCTGTCTCTTAACAGTCCAAAGAGGCTGATCAACAAAATTCATCCCAAGAAGGCTTTCCTTCCTGGCAACATCGATTTCCTTCCTTCGTTCTTTTAATTGTATCACTATCATTTTGTAATCAGCATACTAATATGCAAGTACAGATTCCTTTTAACAACAACTACAAAACAAACAAGCAAACAAACCAACCAATCCTGGTACCTGAGTCATCTGTCGTCAAATGCAGGTGTTTTACTCACAGTGTGTACGGACCCGCCTGAAGGAGGCCGCTAAAACAAATAGTGACCCCCTGGACACTGGCTGGAAATTTCCTATTCATTGGCTGGAGCAAAGCCTGATATATATATTTTAAGCATTTTGGGTGAGTCTGAAGCATATTGGAAGTTTGAAAGCCAGATGGAAGGCTGGCCTAGTTTTTAAAAAGAAAAAGAAAAACATTTAGGGTTAATTGTAAAATAGCTGTGCTTGTGAACAGAAGTGTGGCTTATCCAATAAATCATCTGCCACACAAGCAGGACCTAAGTTCAATATTCAAGACCCACATTAAAAAAAAGTCAGGTCCACTGGTGTGCTGAGGAGGTAGAGACAGGTGGAATCCTGGCGTTCAAGGGTTAGATGTGTTTGTGTGTCAAGTTGACAAGGGGTCAATTGTACTGGCTAGCTTTGTGTCAACTTGACACAGCTGTAGTTATCACAGAGAAAGGAGCTTCAGTTGGGGAAATGCCTCCACAAGATCCAGCTGCAAGGCATTTTCTCAATTAGTGATCAAGTGGGGAGGTCCCCTTGTGGGTTGGACCATCTCTGGGCTGGTAGTCTTGGGTTCTATAAGAGAGCAGGCTGAGCAAGCCAGGGGAAGCAAGCCAGTAAAGAATATCTCTCCATTGCCTCTGCATCAGCTCCTGCTTTCTGACCTGCCTGAGTTCCAGTCCTGACTTCCTTGGTGATGAACAGCAATGCAGAAAGTGTAAACTAAATAAGCCCTTTCCTCCCCAACTTGCTTCTTGGTCATGATGTTTTGTTTAGGAATAGAAACCCTGACAAAGACAGGAAGAAAGGGTTTGCTTAGCTTACAGTTCATGCCCCATCCCTGAGGGAAGGCAAGGTAAGAACTCAAGGAGGAACCTAGAGGCAGTAAGTGATACTGAGGTTATGAAGGAATGCTGTTTTCAGGCTTGTGTTCTCTCTATGGCTTGCTCAGCCTGCTTTTTTATACAACGGAGGACTACCAATGGTGGCACCACCCACAATGTGCTGGGCCCTCCCATGTCAATAATGAACCAAAAAAATTCTGCACAGACATTCTTCCAAGACTCTGTGCTGGAAACATTTTTTTCAGCAGAGGTTCCTTCTTCCCAGATTACTGGCTTATGTCAGATTGACAGGGACTAGCCATTCCAGAACCCTACATTAGTTTTCTCATAATAGGTTATTGTCAATGTATTCTTGAAGCCCACAGGATTTCTAGAATTTATAAAATGACTATATCTTCAATTCTCTAGTTTAACGTTTAGTATAAGAGAGAGCTAGGTGGCAACATCCATTCAGTCTTAGACATAGAGATTCATTTGTGTTTGTAGTTGTGCAAACATCAAACAAAAGCCAGATCAACCCACTCTGGAAAGAGAAGAAGCGGTGGGGAAACTGAGTCTCTGCTGGACAGGAGGCAGTTTAGTCTATTCAGGCACAGCTGTCCTGCTGCGGGCAGATGTGAGCTTTGGAATCTGACATCTTACATGGCAGCGTGTACTAGCTTATACACAGAAAGCTAGGGCAGAAACATACACACACCAGAATGATTTCATTCAGCTTCTATTAGCAATGGGGTTAAATGCACATTTAGTCCCAGTTTTAATTGTCCCCACAATGTTAAGCTCATCTTCAAGGGACTTAGCAATTGTGATACTTTATCTTAATGGTCACTGGAATCTCCTAGGAGATGCACTGCAGACCTTCCCTTGAGAGAATGTCCAGGAAGTTTATTAAGGAGGAAAATCCTACCTTGAAGACAGGCATTGCCATTCCCATAGACTGGGGTCCCAGACTGGATTAAAAAGAAAAGAGAAATGGAAAAAGCAGACTACAGCATCCATCTATGTTTCCTGACTGTGGTCCCAGTGTCTGCCTCACACTCCTGCTAGAGCCACACTCCTGCTAGAGCCACACTCCCCACAATGCCTGCTCTGCCTGCCCCCTGCCATGATGGTCCGAATCCACTAACCATGAGTGAAAATCAGCCCTTTCTTTAAGATGTATTTTTAGAGGAGGGCATTTGGTCACAGAAATGAGATGAGTAATTAATACAGCAATTTAGTAAATGGTCAAATGATATCCTTTAAAACTAACATTTGATGATTAACTGCTACTGCATTTTGGTTGGATCCAAGTTTTCTAAGTTTATAAACCCTCGAGGCTACGCAGGCAACCCTTCTCTGCATAAGTATTAATATATTTAAATAATAAACTCAAGTTACAAGTAAAAGGCTGTTCAGTTCCAGCCACTAACTTCCTCACTCGTGATGGATTCAAACAGAGCCCCATCATCTGACACATTACAACCTGATTTAACCAATAAATTGACTTTAGCTTGCACTAATAAATTTATTTTAGCTTTATGGTTACCTATGAGTTTATAAGCACTAGAAGTACCCTAAGTTTCATATTTATACATTACAAAAATATTTTAAAGTTTTTTATCATATCTGTATGAGTGTTTGCCTGCATGCATGTATATGCACCATGTGAGTCCTTGGTGCCCACAGAGGCCAGCATAGAGCACACACAGGAAGCCCCAGAACTGGAGTTACATCTGCCTGTGGGCTGCCATATGGATGCTAAGAACTGAACTCGTGTCCTCTATCCAACCATCTATCCAGCCCCAGATTTATACATGTATTAATAGTGCATTAATAACGGGTCACCTGAGAAACTGAATTGTTTCTTATAAACTAGACTCACACAGTGTTCGTGTCGTGATGGCAAGTGGACAGTCCTAACAAAATACTTCTCAGAAACCACGTCTACCCCTCTGTCAACCTGTGAGAAGGCTCTGTCTCTCTTCCTTTATTAAAATGTAATTTTAATACTTTTATAATATTTAATTTTTAAACTATAATAATTTTAACATATTCATGAAGACACCAGCATCTTTCTTCAATTGTTACAATTTATAAGAGATAGAATTTTACCACAGAGCTCCCAACAGTACATTCAACGCTTAGGTCATTTCCGCACGACCTGACTCCTGATCTGACAGCGTAAGCAATTAACAGACATCGAATTCGTTTATGTCCTCAAAAACAGAATTGAGAGGCTTTCATCGCTCCTGCCCAAGAAATTTCCCAAGTCAAAACTGTGGAGAGCATATAAAAAGCCTATTTTAAGGAGCCAGTTAAGAACTCATGTATGGGTTTTGCTCAAAGTGATTTATAGAGACCACCTAAGTTATGTATGGTCCTTGCTTAACTGGATGATCCTGACAAAAATTAGACAAAAAAATCCTTGGAATTCCAATAAATAAGACCTGAGCTGAGCATATGTAACAGTTGTGCAGCTGTGTCTTCATGAGGGACTCCTAATGTGCAATCTGACTACACTGCCTGCCTTTGAATCCCTTTCCCGTAACATCAATAGGAGAAGATTCCAATGTGCCTAGTCTTACTGCAACTTGACATGCCAAGGCTGGTTGATAGCTATGGGAGGTCTCCCCTTTTCAGAGGAGAAGGGGAGGAGGGGTAGCTGGGGGTGAGGAAAGGGAAGAAGGGGGGACTGGGAAGAGAGGAGGGGAGAAGAAGCTTCGATCCAGATGTAAAAGTAAATAATTAATAAAAATGTGTGTAAATATCATATATTTTACATATTTTATAATATATACATTATTATTATTATCTGAGCTGCATGAACACTCTGAAACTGGAACTTGCATTTTAAGAAGAGGATTATTTAGCTGAGGTGCAGGAATAAAGGAATCTGTTCAGAGAGTAGCGCCTATGTCTCAAGGTTTTACTGCGAAATGACTCTGGGTGCGGATGCTGGTTCCAGGCAGTGATTAGCAGAACCCAACTGGGATTTTGTAATGTTCTTTCTAGATACGAACATTACGTTTTTACATCTACTTATCTATTGTGTGTATGCATGTGTCTGTGTGTGCGTGTATGGGAACCACAGCACATGTGTGGTGGTGGCGACTTGAGAGTCAGTCCTTTCCCTTCGCTATGGCGGGTCTGTGTTTGGCACCAAGCAGCTTCACTTGCAGAGCCACCCTGCCAACCCATACAAGAACATTTCAAGTGCAAAGATGTGAACAATGGTCATACAAAGTCTCACTGTTAAAAGTTTGCAAAGTTAAAGTCAGAATTGCAGCCTATTAACCCTTGGTCTACTGCACTTTCAACCATAACATCTTATGATATTATGATAGGATGATATTAAGCGAGATTACCTGTCTGTTGTCATAGCTAAAATAATGTAAATGATGGCCGTTTAAGTAATAGTTGTCATGTGGCAAGAAGATTTTTATCTTATCAAATATCCCCTGGAGTGCTTGAATACTTGCGATGAATCGGTAATCTTAAAAGTTTCTGCTTCACATTGCTTTATTAAGTAAAATAATAATATTCAATCTTAAAATACAACTGCTACAATGATGCTCTCAAAGACACATAATCAATCATTTTTGAAATAAAAATAACTCCCAGCTATTATTATATCACAATACTTTCCTTCAGATAAGAAAGATCTAAAGATAGAATCATAGTGTTAGTGCTCACAGGCTCGGAGAAAAAAAATATTCTTTTTGTTTGTTTGTTTTTCAAGACAGGGTTTCTCTGTATAGCCCTGGCTGTCCTGGAACTCACTCTATAGACCAGGCTGGCCTCGAACTCAGAAATCCACCTGCCTCTGCCTCCCAAGTGCTGGGATTAAAGGCGTGTGCCACCACTGCCCGGTGGAAAAATATGTTCTTAATTACACTTTTCTGTAGAGCAGTTCTGGGTTACAGAGGAACTGAGCAAGCACTGGGGATGTTTCCCCTATGCTGCCTGCCTTCACAGGAGCTTAACCTCCGCTGCTATCAGTAGATGTCACTTCTTCTACTGAAGGATATTTTGGCTACCCCAGATTCAGATAATTATGAACAAAGCTGTGGTGAAAATTCATGTGCAGTTCTGTGTGGCCAAAGTCTTCCAAGTCATTTAAGCAAATATTAGAGTGTGTATTGCTACAGCCTATGGTGAAAGCATGTGTAGCTTTACGGGAATCTGGCGTGTGTGTGTGTGTGTGTGTGCACATGTGTGTACACGTGTGTGTGTGCGTGTGCATCTGTGTGTGTGTGCACATGTGTGTGTGCGCGCGCGCGTGTGCATGTGTGTGTGTGTGTGTGTGTGTGTGTGTGTGTGTGTGTGTGTGTGTGATTAGCTTAACTTGCAATTCCTTTGTGGTCTGTGCAGTTGAATGCCTTCTCACCTGCTCACCTGCCCTCCCTCTCTCTTGAAGTGTACTTCAAGTATTTCATCATTTTTTTTAAGCAACTGTCTGTTTGCTCCAGAGTTGCATGTCTCTTTTCATTGTATTTCTTAGTTTATGTCTTTTGCAAATGTTTTTCCCTAAACTGTGCCTGATATCCCTATTTATCTTGACGTTGTCTTTAACAAGAAGGAAGTTTATTAATTTTAATGATGTGTAGTTTATCTATTATCTCCTTCATGTAGCTTCAAATGTACAGTTGGATCTGGGATACTCTTTAACTTTTGTGAAGGATGGCAGGGATTGTCTAGATTCATTGTGTTTGCTAAGAAAAAAGACTCCTTGTCTTTGCTGTATGGCTCTTACTCCTTTATCCAATACTCTCTGAATGTATTTGTGTTGGTTGATTTAGGGCTCTCCATGCTATTACATACAGCTATCCATCTGTTCTTTGCTAGTACTGTACTGTCTAGATTACTAAAGCTTTATAGAGAACCCTAAACTTATATGGTACTACCTCTTCAACTGTATTCCTTTATCATCATAGAGTCAGCTATGCTGGCTATATGCTCCCCCATATAAACATCATTTCAATGAAGCAGGGTATTACTATATGCTGGCCTTGAGTAGGATTCTCCTGACTCAGCCTTCCTAGAGCCAGCATACAGGTACGCACCACCATATGATCTCAGGACTACACATAAGCTTCACCATCAGTTGATCTCCATATCCCCCAAATAACTTGCTAGGACATGGGTTGGGAACTGGAATTTTTTAAAATGAAAAGGCAATTCCTTTCTGTAAAAAGAGTACGTCACGATTCAGCCAAGGCTAGCAAGCAGCAATCTGTATTTCTCTTTAATTTCCTTTTATGCTATTTTTACATTATCATCACCTTCATAAATTTAAAGCTATATAATCCACACATCCTAAGATTAAAAAGTGTCTGAGCAAGGTGTGGCAGTGCACACCCGCTTAGTCTAGCACTTGGGAAGATGAGGCAGAAGTATCATCCTGAGTTCAGGTCAATCTGAGTTCTATAGTCAAATTCCAGGCTACCCTGGGCTACAGAGTCAAAGTCTGACTCAACAATGAACAAGCAAGCGGAGCTGTACCTGGTCACCAGTAAGAGCTGGCACTTCTGGAGAGAATTGAATTTCTGCCCTCTGTTCATTATATTGGTTGTTGCCCTGTAAGGATCTTTGTAACACTGACCCACCCTCTAAGTTTTATTAGCATCTATGAAGTTGCAGGATGGCAAAGCATTTCGACACAGCTCCCATGAGGGCTGTTGGGGTCTGAGTTCCTTTCACAAACCAAAATCCTAATTCATTTTACTCCCGGTAAGCAATGTGAAGGGCTTGTATCGGAGTGACGGTGCTTTAGATATCCCAGAATCACACACACACACACACACACACACACACATACACACACACACACACACAATGATGGTACATACACACAAACACACACAATGATGACACATACACACATACACACACACATACAATCACACACACAGTCACACATACACACGATCACACACATATATACAATCACACACACAATCTCACATATACACAATCACACACATACACAATCACACACATGCACAATCACATACACACACAAAATCACACACATAGTCACACTCAATCATACACACAAATACACACAATCACACATACACACAATCACAAACATAAATACACACAATCACAAACACATACACACAATTACACACACACACACACATACACACACACACACACACACACACACACACACCTTCTCCAACCTTGCCATGAGCTGTGTGGTTTGTTTTCAGTCTTTGATGCAGACATGGAGAGATAAGCGTGACTTGATGCTGATGGAGACAACACAATCAACAGAGATGAGGAGGAGTTTAGTGCTCCCTGTGCTCCCCCTGGTCCGCCCCAGCCAAGGCACTGGCCATGGGGGTAGTGTTTCAATTGCCTATGCTGAACCTGTCTCCCCTATCCTCGCTTAGGCACTACTCTGTATTGCTTTTGAGATTGTCTTCTGTCACTGCTGGGTGTATCTGTGTCTCCTAAGTCCTAAAGACAGATTCTGTTTGACTTGTAGATCCTTTACCTGTTGATATCTCACAGTTAGTGGGTGCCTACAATGCCCCAGCTCTAGCACTGCGAGGCAAGCACTAAGGGCACAGCAGCTGTTTAAATAAACAGGACCTTAAACTATGAACACGTATCATTATACATGGTTTGAAAGAAATAAACGTGATATAGTCCTCTTATCCTTCTGTAATAACTAACAGAGGACATGAAATGTTTAATAAGTACATATTGAATGGTTGGTAAAAATAAAAAAAACCAATGCAAGATGTTGCCAGCAGGGCAACCAAGTGAGAGAGTGAAGGGTTAGGAGAACTTGATATTCTGTTCTCAATTATTCTGTAGAGCTAAAGTTGCTATAAAATATAAAGCCTATTAAGTTTTTAAGGAAATTGTAATAAATAAAACACAATCCTTTCAGTCTTTTTGTAAAACATCTGGCTCTCCGATCACGTACAGGAAGCATTTCTGAATTCCTATTGCTGAATTACTTAATTGTACTTCAGCAAACCTGAAAGTGCAAAATCTTATTACCTAACCTTGAATAACCATTTTCCAAGTCAGCCTTAGTCCAAATCCGTGTGATATGCCCCAGAACCTAAAGCAACGACTGTCTAAAGCCATGAAGGGCCAGGCAGTGATGCTGGCCCCGGGGGCACAGTGCTTCCTGCACAAGCATAAGGACCTAGGTTGGATGGCCCAGAAGCCATGCTTTATAAAAAGAGGGACTGGCATGGCTGTGCGTGCTTGCAATTCTTGGTCCTGGGAGGAAGAAACAGGCAGAGCTCTAGAGCTCACTGGCTGGCCAGGCTGGCTTCCTTGAGGAGATTTACCCACACATGAATATGGACATACTCATATAAAGAAAGAAAGAAATGATAATAAATTACTATAATCGCTAAAATGTAGAACCTAGAACGTAGATACCAAATAAATATTTGCTGAAGGATTACTAAATCAATAGAGAAAAACTAAATTAGGGTAGATGATGCCAGAATGCTATACAATTTATAATAGATAGAAATATGCTTTTTATACATCAATTAACATTTTCATAAAATACACCTGTGGCTTTTGAAAATAACACTATTTGGGAAGAAAAGGCTAATGAGAAACTTTTTTGCCTTAGACAAGATAATTCAGAGATTAGCTGTTTCATGTTTTATAAATTCATAATATACTACATTTAAAAAGAAAAGTTGAAAAGCACTAGATTACTCCATCTCCCATCTCAATTTATTCCACTTTCCTATGCCATTAAGACCCTAAACCCGAAGGTTGGAGCAGTGGCTCAGTGGTTAAGAACACTTGCTGTTCTTACAGAGGACCTGAGTTCAGTTCCCAGCACATACATCAGGCAGTGCTTCGCTGCCTGTAATTCCAGCTCCAGGGGATTCAGTGACCTTCTCTGACCTCAGTGTTTACATACAGACATACACACACACACACACACACACACACACACACACATACACATACACACGCACACGCGCGCACACGCACACACACATACACACACAATTAGGGTTTTTTTTTTTAAGTCTTTACAAAAGACTTAACAAATCTTCAGCAAATTTTACTGGACAGCTTCCTGTGAAAGAAACCAAAGGGTAACCCCACCTACCATTGTTGTATAAACAATGCTTTCCAGCTTCCATTACTTTATGTGACCCACCCCCAAACAAAGAGAATAAAAGTGGATGAGCAATACAATTGAGATTGTAGCTCAATGAAGATAGGACTTCCCAAGTAATACATGGGAAAATAATGGTGTTGAGACCAAAACCTCATAATATGACAGACAGCCACCTGGCAAGCTCTTCTCATCACATGCCCCCCCTACCACCACCACCCATCACTCTGTGGAGACACCAAGTGGCACTGACCTCTGAGTGGCAAGTTTAAAGGGCTCAGCAAAGGTTTAAGGCAGGCTTGAAACACAGTGACAAGACTGTGTACTGTCAACAGAGCTTTGTTTCTAGAAGAAGCTCACCCTTGTGGCAGCAGTCTAATCCCATCTTTGCAACATCCTTATTTGCACGTTCATCTTCCAGGCCAGGACAATACTCAAAGCTGACGTTCCCCTGTGTTTACACGACAAAGTGAGAGCCCAGCTAGCAAGTACACACTATGTCAATTGACAGGATTCTGCATCTCTGAAGAATTACAGAAAGTTGGAAACATTCAACACAGAAAGATGAAAACATTCAATGGTTCTATGTAAGACATTAAGATCAGAAAACAAAATTTAGAACGAGCATCAAAATAGTATGCAGCCTTGATCATAATATATTCAAATGTATGTAAATACAGTGAATAAAAGGAACAGCTTAAAGTCCCTCAGTTTCACCATCAGGTCATTGGAGTTCCAGTAAATATCACTGGGCAGTTATCTAGATGTCTTTGTTGAGCTGTGTTATTTTGGGGGAAAAAGTCAAACAGAATTGAATTGAAATGCCTTAAACTCGTGCCAGCACAAATGCTTATCTCTGCTCCACATTAGAATGACCTGGGTGAAAAAATTCCTCAACAGAACACCAATGGCTTGTGCTGTAAAATCAAGAATTGACAAATGGGACCTCATAAAACTGCAAAGCTTTTGTAAGGCAAAAGA
>NC_034594.1:142488010-142514788 GCF_900095145.1 Mus pahari
GGTGGGTAGGGGAACAGAGGTGGGGGGAGGGGTATGGGAAACTTTCGGGATAGCATTTGAAATGTAAATAAAGAAAATAATAATAATAAAAAAAATAGAATGACCTGGGTAACAAACTGCCCACTCTTGTGTTCCACCTCTGGGTATTTTTATTTAACTGGCCTAGAAGTCCTTAAGGTCTACCTGGGGTTCCGAATTACTGCTGAGCAAGTCTACTAAAACATCATCCTCTCAGCTGTGAGGACACACTGTGAGGATTTTAATCCAGGTGCTGAATTCAGAGCGACTCTGGGATGCCTGGGGATATTGGGCACATTCATGGCTTGGTGGGGAAAGAGTCAAGCAATTCATATGTTGTACAGCAGGCCAAGCACATAAAGAATCTAGTGTGTCTGTATTACAGACAAGTCCGCATTGATGTGAGCCAGCACACACTAGCATGTCGTGGTAGTCCATTTTTAGCTGGGCCCTGGTTTGGCTTATGTGTTTGAGGCGATATAGAATACCAGAAGATGCATCTTCCAAAGGAAGTTGAGATGGATGTCTGAATTAAAGCTAAATGTATGTGGCATGACATGGACAGGCAGGAAGCACTCTGTCTTTATTAGAACATCTGTGAAAAATGCTATCACGTGGAGAGGTTAGAATGAAATTCCCTATGGGGAAGACAGACCCAAATGTCTTCCATTCCCGGAAGTGACTGTGTAAGCCTGGAAGGAAGTAATATGGGAAGGCTTTGGAGGAGAGACAATGAAGGACTTTCTCTGGATAGTGCTTTTGCTTTGCCCTTGGACAGGAAGACTGTTGATCCGGAGATTCTAGAAACACCTTCTCGACTTCTCTGATTCGTGACACTAATACAAGCAACTGGATCTTAAGCAGAAACAGAGGTGGAGGCTCCCGCAGGCTAGCCTTAGACTCCTACTTCAGGAGAACTGCAACTTTTCTGACTACAGGCTCAGAACAGGCCACGTGAAGTGGAAGATGAAGGGAGATGCACTTGGCAGTGATAAGATGTTCCTGGGCTCAGGACCTGTCCTCAGCTGGCCACGGAGCTCCTCCTGATTAAACCTTGCTCATTCAGAGACAGTGCAGATCCAGAGACGCTTGAGCAACCTTCACCCCCACTCCACTTTAGATAAGAAACCGTACACAAACCAGACCTAAAAGGGAATTTTCAGAGCGTAAATCCAGGAGTATTTCCCCATGAAGCAGGATTGTTTCCATTAGAAGATAAGAATGAAGACCTGGAGAGATACCTCAGTGTGTAAAGTACTTATCACACGAGCATGAGAACCTGTGTTTGGTCTCCTGAAACGCACATTAAAATGCCGAGTGAAGGCATACACTCAGAATCCAATAGCACAGTTGCGGAGACAGGAGGATTCCTGGAGTCCAGGGGCCAGCCAACCTAGCCTACTGAGTGAGCACTGGGGCAACGAGGGATCTTATCTCAAAAAAGAGGCTGACCTCTGGTCTCCGTGTACACAAACGCACCTGCACATGTGTACCTGTACACACACATGTGCATGTATGCACACACAAAAAGACAGGAGTGATGATAGAGCCCCTCCCCCATTTCAGAGCTTTGCACACAGTCTTACAGGTCTGCACTAACTGCCAGACCCAGCCTGACAAAAGCTAATTTCCAGCACATCCAGTCACATTTCATTACAACCATAAGAGCTGACCTAATGAAGCCCTTCATGGCCTCCAGAATGCATTCATGTCTGAGTCTAAAACAGTAAAACTCAGGAGTATTCTTGTCTCCATGTAGGGAACACAGAGGCTGAAGTGCGGGAAGCAGTAAAAGGTAGAGACAGAACCCAGCCTGGGACTACCAGCTCTGAAAGTCCCAGGCTCTCTGCATCACAAAGCTAAACAGATAGCCAATGCCTGGAACTTAACCTCCATCTGATACCCGGGCAAGTGTTGCTCTGAGTGCAGATCCAAACTGTTCCCTTAGCCTGGCCTGGGTACCTCCTGGTCACCCAGTGAAACATGGAGTTTGACTCCAGAAGTGAGCAAGTCCGAATGTGGAGTGGGAGATGGGAGAATTGGCCACAGTGAGTTGGAGGACCAGACTCCGGATGTAACAACTTTTAAGCACATTAGTTGTGCTTCCTCGAACAATTCATTTCACTTCTCTGTCTTAAAACCCTTTCCTATGAAACAGGAATGACGCCTTATAGAACCATGGACAATTAATCAAATAGCAGGGAAATATCTGGAGGCTAGGCAGAGCAAGGACTCAAATGTTAAAAAAAATTCTTTTTGTTTCGTTTTGCACACACACACACACGTGCACACACACGTGCACACACGCACACCAACATTGACACACACACCAAGGACCACCAGCTGATGAACCACTTTTACCATCTTTTTATAGCTGATAAAAGTCCTGGAGAAGACTTGCCCCATTGTCTCTTCTAAATCTTAAAAATAAGCCTGAAGGCATAAGCGTGGAGTGCAACAGGCACTAGGGCCGTGCTACCATGTCTGAAATCCGTGTAATGAACGGGTCAGAAGAGACGGCGGCAATTAAAAAGACCCCCTTTCCAGGCTCCAGTTGCCACTAGGGAAAGATGCGGAAAGCTGAAGTTAAGATGGTGCTAAAGGCGCCGCTGCCTTGAGTTCTCCCAACTCTCCTCAAATGGCTGACCTAAGTATGTCTGCCACTCGCAGAGAACTCTGTCCCTTAGATGGGTAGGCCAGAACGCTGGGTCCCAACTGCTAACAGCCCGGCCCTCTGATAACAATAAGAACATCACCTAGCGCCAGGGAGGAGAGTCTGGGAAGTGATTGCTTCGTGTCACCCACTACAAACCCTCCAGGCAGCCGGCCTTCCCGCCCAGCCACCCAAGACCAAAGGTGAAGCCACCCCTCATCCCAAGCCCACAGCCACAGTCTCCCTTCCCACAATTAAATCACAAAAGGTGCTAGGCCGTGTTCTCACCAAAACTCAGGTCCCTCAAACACCACCGCTCAAAGCCTGAAAACACAGCTCCTGGCTCACCTCTCTCCAGCAGCCCGACTCTGCGATCGGCCTGTCTTGCCTGCCAACATTTCCAACTCTGCTAAAACTGTTTATTGTACTTGCAGCTGCGATGGAGTCCTGTACCTCGCTTCGGCCTTCTTTGGTTATTGGCGTCTATTCTTCTCTTGCTGACACAAATCCAGACCCCAGAACATGAGATCTGCCTCGGTCCTGAGCCTTGTAGAGCCCAGCTCCCTGCCCTTCCGCCCTGATTCAAACTCTGCCCTCTGCCGCTTCTCCGAACTTTTCCTGACACACCAAGAGAAGTCCACTTAGAACTTTCGTTTTTAGAAAAGAAAATGAAGGCGGGGGCAGGGAGGAAGGCGCCACATCACTTACTTGCAGTCCAGGGACGCCCAGGTTTGAAAAGAAGAAAACAGCTATAATCCAGTAGGTTCCCCCAACCCAAAAGAAGACTTGCTCGTGAACCACTTCTTTTTCCACTTTGCCGGTGAAGGAGCCCCGTGGTAGGCATACATCCACAGGCTGATGCAAGATGCCTTTGAGAGAGACCTCACATTCTGAGGATTCCTGGGCCTGCGCCAAGGATCCCAGCATCCAATATATTGCACATTTGCTTTCAATTAGGAAGGGGGTTGGGGAGGGAAGAAGGCAAGTCACCAATCAGAGCTGTTTGCTGTTTAAAGACTATTTCTTTTGACCCAAGGGACCACGAGCAAAGCTATAATTTACAGCAAAACCCATTCATAGAAGAAAAATATGTATAAACCATAGGAGGACTTAAAGATGCAGCTCAGCTCCCTTTTGCCTTCTTGCCACTGTGCCTCTCGGCGCCTCTCTCCTGCATCTACGACTGGATTCCTGTTGTGGGATACTCCCCCCACCTCATTTTTCTTACTTGAGCTGAAGCTATAAGCACAACGTCAGGTTTGGAGTCTCTTGCGATTCTCATTTCCTGGACAGTTGAGTCACACACATGGAGCTGAGCTTTCGTGTTTTGGCCATGAGAGCTGAGAGCTGAGCCCTCCTCCAAAAAGTTTGTTTTACTCTCTTCCCCTCACTGCAAGAGAGAGAGAGAGAGAGAGAGAGAGAGAGAGAGAGAGAGAGAGAGAGAGAGAGAGAATGAGAATGAAGAGGAATCTAGATGCTTCTAGTGTCCAGAATTTCTACTTTTTTTTTTTTTAGATTCAATCCTCAATTGGCTACTGCTGAGAATCTGTTTCTACCCTGGATTCCTGCTGTTAAATGAAAACACAAGGACATTCTAAATATTTTGTTTAAAAGAAAAAATCTCTTCTGATCCCCCTGCCCCCACCCTCCTATCTGTGGCTAAAGTGAAAGAGACATCATGTGAAAGTAATATTGTAGCCATCGGGGGAGAAACCCCTGCTGGGCTCGCCAAATGATAACTAATAATCCTGTCCATCCACCCAGATTCTGCTCTTAACTCTTCAGAGCCCGGGGCACTCTAGACGAAGCCTGGGACCTAGAAGCCCTGATTCCCTGAGTGGATAGTGACCACTGGGGGAGCGGGGCAGTAGAGGGAGGCAGGTGGCACAGGTTAGTTAGGAAGACAGCCTCCTTTTGAGAGCCTCCTCGAAGTGACACCTCTTCTGAGCAATCGCCGCCAACTCTTCCCTGCCTGCGTTTGAGTAGACAGCCTTGGAGAAGAGCAGCGGGAGAGGTGGAACTCCTGGGGAACCGTCCAGCATAACTCAGTGAGTGTGGCACTTGGCCCACTTCCCTCAGGAGGCTGGTGACACATGGAAAGCCCCAGTTGGGCTGGCCATGAAATTAAGATCTCAACTGTCAGCAGTGAGTCACCCAAGGGTCGTAAGCCCACCACAGGCCAGAGGATTAGAAAGCAGCTGTGAGGGTCATGCTCCACAGTGGAGAGGGCACCAGGAATGAGGTGGCTGTGCCAGGGCCAACCACACAGACAACGGTACACGGTAAATACAAGTGGGGAGAAGGAAACTAGAATGAAGGTTATTTTACAAAGAGGATGGTAGAACAGAAATGACTCTCCTGAGAGGATCCTTTAAACAACAGAGGACATATGGCGTCAGGTGTGAGGATGCCCGAAGCCAAGATATTTAGCTCAGCTTCATAAATACCTATAAACCCTTGATCAGACGCTTCACTGGGTGCTTGCCCGGGACATCCACAAACATCTGGCCGAAGACATATGCTTTGAATCTGCTGCCCTGTGTGGATGAACCATGTTTGGTGAGGTCCCAGGTTAAAGCTGAGGAGCAAGGGAATCCCTTTGCAAAGACGGAGCCTAACAAAAGGCAGGTACCTGTGGATGTGTGTCCTCCAACATCAGAATCTACGTGTTGCTGCTGCATGAGCCAGGCTGTTTGCTTAGGGCTGTATAGAATTATTCTTGAGCCAACATCATTGCCTTCAAAACCCAGATGCCCTGGAACTGCCTGAGGATGGATGGACAGCCCCATCAGGAGTTTGTTTGTGTAAAGATCAAGAGGACTTCTGGAGACTAGGAAGACCCAAGAGGCTTTGAAAGGGGCAGGTCCAGGACCAGGAGAACTGGGCCGATAGGTAAAGTCCTTGTCACACGAGCATGAAGACTGAGTTTACATGCCTATACCCATATTTAAAAGAAAAGAGCTGGAACTGCCTATAGGCCGTGCAGTAAGGTCGGTACAGACAGAAGGATCCCTGGGGCTCAGGGGCAAGCCAGTCTAGCTGAATCAGCAAGCCCCGGGTTTAGTGAAAGACCATAACTCAGGGGGGGAAAAGGGGAAGTGTTATTGAGAACAGAACTAGACGTCAATCTCTGGCCTCCATCCCAACTAGCCTACACACATGCATAGGCAATGACACATACCCATGCACACATATGAACACGCACACATGCGTGCAAACACACACACACACACACACACACACACACACACACACACGATGAAGAAATGTAAGCCCAGCCAAGCTTTGCCAAAGGTTAGGAGTAGCTCAGAGGAAAAAAAAATTTAAAAATTTAAAAAATAAAATAATAAAAAAATTTAAAAATTAAAAAAAAAACCTGATCTGACTGTTATTATGTCACCCCAAATCCCCTGTTGTTCAGGTTGGTTTGAGCCACATCGCAGGCCCAATTGTGAACTCTAAAAATTGGATGCTACTGGAACCCGAGCAAGGAAAAGCTAAAAGTGAGACTTCACTGAAAGTGTCATTTACAGCACATTTTCGGGGGTTTGTTTTTAAGATTTTTTAATATACATACGGGTGTTTTGCCTGCTGTTTGCCTGTGAACCACATGAGTGCCTGGTATTCTCGGGCATCAGGAGACAGTGACTGAGCCCCAGGAACTGCACTGGGAACTGAGCCTGAGTCCTCTGGAAGAACAAGCGCTCTGAACACAGAACCGGCTCTCCCATCACAAGAGGAATGATATTTGGGCCTCGGTTTCCCACGAGCTCTCAGGTGGAGCAGTGAGATCTGGGCATCTTTGGCATTTGGAGAGTCCTTGCTGGAGGGGGAAGAAAAGAAAACTGTTGCTTAAAAGCTTCGAGCATCAACTCACAGCACATGAAAGAAAATTCCCCAGGACTTGTGAACCGTTAGACAGTTTTTGAGCAAGACTGGAATTCCTAATGCTGTAGGAACAGATGTGGAGAAATCATGTTTTATTACTCTTTTGTATGCAGATTTTACCCCCTGGTTTGTTTAGCCTGGGCAACATGAGTCACTGCAATCAGGATTATTCCTATTCCGTAGAAGGTAATACATCTTAGTTGTGAGTGCTTTTTTACACTGAAAATGAATTAACTGAGAAGCAATACGGAATTCCATTAGTAAGGGCTTACTAAAAATAGAATCTCTCTCCGTGGGAAGGTGAGGATGTAGTGGTCCAGGAGGGCGTGTAAGTCAGTGTAGAGCACTTGCCCAAGTATAGGCAAGACCCTGGGTTCAATTCTCCATCCCCCCCCCCAAAAAAAAAAGAGCCAATTAAGGAAACATGCAAATGGCAAATGACTTTTCAAGAACTTAGCCTGCATCTGAGACCCCAGTAAGCAGGACTGCTGAGACTGAAAGTAACTATGGTAACTGTAGCATTTCACCTGGCAATATGTAGGATCAGATGCCTTGATGCTGCAAAAAGTGAAGCTGTACAGTTCAGATATCCTTAAAAGGAAATGAGTTTTCACGGAAATTGTCTGCTGGTGGCCGAGTCCGTGCTTTCTCTCTGCTGTCTTTTCCCTTCGGTTAGGTACATTCATTTCTTCCCCTCCCCTGCAGCAGACCCACGGTGTTCCTTTCCAGACTGTCCCTTAGTTGTAAGATGTACACCTCTTCACACCCCTTAGGCATGGCCTGATGAGTGTTTGAAACCCGATTCCAGAACCTAGGCGTGAAGAACTTGCTTCCGCAGTCAGGCACGATTCATATGTCCATCATCTGCATTCGAAGTCAGAGGTGATGGGCAATGCACTAGGGATCCCGCTCCAAGGCTCCGCACTCACAAGTAAATCAATTGCCAGGAAATATTAGACGGAGTAAGCAGACCACCAAACTGTTAACTATACCGATAATTCATAAAGACCGACAGTGCCTACCTTGTGAAAACACTATACCGACATGGAGACAGAGAAAACTGCATGCAGTAGACTCAGGTCAGAAAGACCGAAGGAAAGAAACTGGTTTTCTTAAAGGCGGGATGGTCTGAATATCTAAACAGCTACATAGACTGTTTTCAGTTTCCTCAGGGGAGCTTGCTCATGGTTAACAATTCCTCACAGGCTGAAGGCTTATCTATCTATAGGCCTGCATGCATGAAAGCATGGATACTGTCTGCCCAAGTTAAAGTTCTTCAGATATTGATCCGACTGTGAAATTGTTCCCTTTCCAGCCTGCGTCTTAGCTCTGTGTGCTAACAGATGTTCTTCTCCTTCATGGGAAATGACTTGAATTCAGACACCTGGAGGGAAGCATCACTTTGTGGAAGTCCTTAACTGATCATAAAATAGAGAACAAGATAAGGAGACAAGTTACACTGGGCTGTGAGGGTCTGACAAGATAATGAATTGTATATCATACATAGTACTATATAATGCATAAAACAAAATGTATTAAGTTTACAATGTGTCAGGCACCCCTTTAAAAAAAAAACCTCACTTTTATCCGTTTGTATGATGCATACAAGATTTTGTTGGGAGAGTACTCAAACACCCCTGTGTCGGTAGGAGAAACTAATGTACAAGATACCAATCTGCCTGACTCTATGCCTTATGGAGCTAGAAGATGTGTGTGCACACATATGCTTTGCTAACAGAAAAGCGTGTCTACATGGGGAATAGCAAAGATTGGCAAGACCTTGGGAAATCTATTTTTTTTTTTAGCTTTTCAAGGATGCGTGTTATCCGTATGGAAACTCATTTCCTTTCCCATCCTTTCCAGACCAGAAACCCCATCATTGACCGCCTTTTCCCAAGCTCTTCTCCCAGAGAATGGGATGAGACTGTTCTGTGGAGTTGAGTTCAGAACAAGTTGGGGTTAATGGTGAGAGTAAAACTCCTTTTCGCCTTTGTTTAGAACAATGCCACATATAGTATGTGACAGTTTAAAGAGTGCCTTCGCAGACATGACTTCATCCAGTCCTCAGACAGCCCCAATACGCACTCAATGCAGATATTAATATCCTCATGTTACAAATAAGGAAAAGGGGGCCTGAGAAGCAGTAGCTCATTTGAAGATTTTGGCCAGGGAATGGCAGCATCTGAGCTTATGCCTTAGTTCTTAACGATGTTCAATACTCCTTCTGCCCATTGGGTGACAATGGCAAGCCTTCCCAGAGCCTCTAGACTGGACAGTCATCTGATTCCATTGAACACACCCATTCCTTTCCTTTCCTTCTGCTTTTTCTTTTCTCTCCTAGCAGACCTCCAGAGATGAAGGGTGAAATAAAACAAAACCAGGAAACACGGAACCTTCTTAACTTGGCTGTGGGCTCCTAAACAAAATGATGGTTACAAAAACTGTTGGAACAGCTTGCTTTGCAGCATTATCCTAAAGAGTATGACCTTTCTCTGGCTATAAGGCTGGAGTGCTGCACGACCCTTGGCTAAGAGACCAGCCTACTTAAAACGTCTTCAGGGAACAACATTTTTCAACAGCTTGGCTGTTTATCAACACTCAGGATCTGCTTTGCATGTATCCTGATTCTCTTCGTTCTGACATTTGTACCTTATCCTGCACTCAGCAACACCTACCTCCCAGCATCTCACACATTCATCTGTCACAGCAGTGTCTTCCTGACTCCGTTACAGTTTGGAGTACCTGTTGCATACACAACCATAGCCTTCTTTGTGAAGTGTGAAGACGCTCAGCTGCCTCTCTTCCTGGATGGGGTTTTTCCAGTGTGTTGGGGGGAACAACAGTCTCTGCTGATCTACTTGGCTCCAATTTCATAAGGTCAAATTATTTTTACTTTTTTGAGGCTTTCCTTTAGAGATATGCATAACTCTCCTCGGCTATGTCCTAGGGGCACTGGGATGCATGCAAGGACAGTATCTGTGATTGTCACTTGGGTTGGGGAGCTTCTAAATAAGTATAAAAACCATGTTGTCCTCTACGGAATCTCAATTCAAAGATTTCATACCATCCTCCTCTTTGCAGGTCAGTCCATCCCGTTGCCCAGAGTTACCCCAGAACACCACCTCCTTGCAGCTAATATTCAACATTCTTCACAGCAGAAAAGAATTTACAGCATCGACGTTAATTTTCCGCGTGCATGTCCAGTGTGGAATGGTCAGAAGCACTCAAATTCCCAGGCAGTTCCTGGTCCTGTGCTTCAAGGAAGGCTCAGACATTGCACTGACAGATGGAGTCTTTATTCTCCAAGGCCCTTCATGTCCGAGACGTTTTGTCCAGTTACACAAAAACGCTTTCTTTTGAACCACTGAAGAGATGTATGCTAACAAAATAAATAGGAAAACCAGCAACGTATCCCTGGACCAGTGAGGATTTGTGGGAATGACATGGGACGGGGGTATGATCTTGGGACATCTTGTCAACTTGACTGCATCTGGAATCCTCTAAAACCAATGCAGCTGAGCACACCTGGGAAGGATTTTTCCTGATTGTATTATTAGAGGTCAGATGACCCATCCTAAATCTGGGCCACACCTTCTGATGGCAGGCTACCCAGGGACAGGGAAGAAGGAAGATTTTGCTGTTGACCTACTGGCCCTCCATTTCATTGGCAGCTCCTGCTACACAGGCGTTCCTTCACTGTTATTACAACCTACTTCTTTGGGGTTCCAACAATGACCAAAGACCAGCTGAGCATTCAGCCTTGTGAACTGAACAACTAATGGATTCTTGACCTTTCCAGGGAGAGAGAGCCATTGTTAGACCAACCAGGCCACAGACTGTAAGTCACTCTAACTAATCCTCGTTTTGTATTTTTTTTAAAGATTTATTTATTTATTTATTTATTATATGTAAGTACACAGTAGCTGTCTTCAGACACTCCAGAAGAGGGAGTCAGATCTTGTTAAGGATGGTTGTGAGCCAACCTGTGGTTGCTGGGATTTGAACGCTGCACCTTTGGAAGAGCAGTCGGGTGTTCTTATCTGCTGAGCCATCTCACCAGCCCCTAATCCTCGTTTAATCCAGAGTCATTATGCCCATTCTCTTTCTCTAGAGAAGCCTGACTAATATAAGAGGAATAGAGTCTGGAGAAAGTCTTCCTGTGGCATGTCAGCAGTGCTGGAGAGCTCTGAGCACTCACATTGTTGCTGAGTGAATGGGCAGCCTTCATTTCTTCAATGGGTTGAAGATTAAAGCTAGAATTAAAATTTTCATTGGAAATCTGAGATATGCTTAAGAGATCTAAGGCAGATGAAGGGTAGGACATGTCCTGAGTCTTCAGCTCCCATGCTCACTGAAACAGCAGTCCCTGGATCCTTATCTGGGGGCTGAGTTCTCCCTGCTCCCCCATATCTTTTTAGAATCAATCTGAAACAAACACTGATATCAAAAGCTGGTCTTCACTCCAACTCCAAGCTTCATCATCATTTCTAAGACCAAACCTGACAGGTCGATGCCTGAATGCCTTCTCAGTGCGCAGCGATGCCGTTCTCACTCTCACATAGGGCGGACCACCTGAATCTGTGCTTTCATTAGGGAATCTCTGCTTCCAGGGTCAGATCTGACAAGACTGTGAATGGAAATATAAACCAAGCTGCTCTTTGGATGCCATCTTATAAAAATGTGAAAATGGAGCAGAGAAAAATCCTACCCGGCGCTCATTTTCAAGGAGCTATCAACCCTAAAGCCACAGGCAGAAATGTTCTCTGCATCATATAGACTATGGGATCAGACAGAGGGAGTAAATTCCCAGAAGGAATGAAGTAACCTGCAAGACCTGCAAGAAAATGATACTAAGTAAAGACCCTGGTAGTTTTCCAGTTCCCAGTCCTACACTCCTCCCAGGACAGAGCTGCAATCCTGCCCTAGGACCCATGCAACACTCTGCATCCTTGTAACATCAGTATGCTCCCTCTTACTACTAAAACTGTGACAAGTACACTTATGTAACATGCAACCAGCATCCCTCCAAATCTCTACTCTGGTGTGTTTCCTAGCATTCCAATAAGAATAGAAGGTGGATGTATGTCACTATCCCCATTAAGGAAGACAGCTAGAAGACTCACGCTGCTGCTCCTGCTAAGTCTCTGGCTACCTGTCGCCTAGACTCCTGAATGCTTTTCTTTTCAGTTCACTCTACTTCTGCATAAGTCAGAATGCATAAAGAGATGCATCGGAAGTTAAGGGTGATTGCTACTCACTCAGGGGACAAATGTTCATCCCCAGAACCCATGTTGGATGTCCCAGATCCAGGGGCTCCAATGCCCTCTTCTGGCCTCCATAGGCACCAGCACACATATCTCAAACACACACACACACACAGAGAGAGAGAGAGAGAGAGAGAGAGAGAGAGAGAGAGAGAGAGAGAGAGAGAGAGGCAGACAGACAGACAACACACATATGCAGAAATAATAAAAATAACAAATATTTTAAAGAAATGTTGTCAGTGGGGGAGGGGCAGAGAGCTGGCCCCATGGTTAAAACCACTGCCTGCTCTTCCAGAGGACCCAGGTTTGATTCCTGTACTTCACGTAGCAGGTCACAAACATATGCAACTTCCGTTCTACATTATCCAATGCCCTCTTGTGACCTCTGTGGCCACCAGGCATCAAGCAAATGCTACATACACATACGTACAGGCAAAACACCCATACACATTGCTCTCTCTCTCTCTCTCTCTCTCTCTCTCTCTCTCTCTCTCTCACTCACTCACACACACACACACACACACACACACACACACACACACAAATTAGTCAGAAAAAAAANCACACACACACACACACACACACACACACACACACACACAAATTAGTCAGAAAAAAAACAGACACCACCCTCCCCACCCTGAATATTTCAACAGAAATTGAAGAGCATCATTATGAAGAATTGGCCACACCACTCTTGGAAGGCTAACTGGGAGAAAGACGAACTTCAGACAGTAGTTACTACCCTGTCTATGCCTCGGAGAACAAAAGTGGACAGATCAGACTAAAGCACTGGGGGGAGGAGACACCAGGAAATTAGAGCTTGACACTTGAGGCAGTTCACATGGGGTTTCTTCTGGCAGAGTATGAGTTGGCACATTGAGGCTCTGCAAATAGGAAAGGAGCTGGAATAAACTGCCACCGTGGTGTGAAATGCCACTGCTGGGGGAAGGTGCCAGCCACATCTGCAGCAGTGACATTAATATCAAGGAACAGAAAAATGACTTTGTCTTGTTCTGCCTTTTGACTGTGCCTCTTGCCTCTTATGGTCAAAACCTAAGAGGAAGCCCATCAAGGGGGAACCCCTGAGTGTGGTTTGCAAAATCCCAGCTCTGTCATCACAGAACAGGGTAAAGAAGGGCAGATTTAAACCTGGGACAATAGGCAAATTACCACTTTATCACTACTCTTTTGGGCCATTTGAACATGCCTTCTCCAGCCCTTACCAAGACTTCCACCTTCCTTACAGACTGTTTTTCTATGCTCACCAGGCCTTCTAATGACGGCTGCTAACACAGTGTTTCAGATACCAGATCCTCTCACAGAGTCTTTAGAAGCCATAGGCCATCCAGGGAGCTCTGTCTTGCTCCAACAAATCAGATTGAACTGGCTGGTTGTGTGTGTCAACTTGACACAAGCTAGAGTCATCCCAGAGATGAAAGGCCCCCATGAGATCTAGCTGTAAGGTATTTTCTCAATTCATGATCAAGGAAGGAGTGTCCAGCCCATTGTGGGTTAGTGTTTTGCCTGCATGAGATGTCAGATCTCCTAGAACTTTAGTTACAGACAGCTGTGATCTGCCGTGTGAGTGCCAGGAATCGGACCCAAGTCCTCTGGAAGAGCAGCCTGTGCTCTTAACCACTGAGCCATCTCTCCAGACCTACATTCATCTTTCAAGACTAGGAAAATTTGTATTTCCCTATGAAGGCTCTGGGACTCATCCAACAGGAAGTTCTCTCACCTTTCTCTAAAATCCTGGACTATGGAGCGAAGTCTCAGTGCGGGCACCTGCTCTCTGCCATGTGTTATGGCCATGTTCATTTATCATTGAACATCTACTATGAGCTGCAAAAAAACAGTTGGGTAGACAGGTAGAGTATGGTCCTAACTTTTGACTATGTATACACAATGGAATACTACTCAACCATAAACAGAACAAGACCCTGCCATTTACATCAATATGAGTGAATCTGGGAGGGGGGGGCACCATGTTAAGCTCAATCCAGACATAGAAAGATAAAGACTAGATGCTTCCATTAACTTGTGCTACCTTAAAAAATACTTACAGAAGGCTGGTAAGATGGCCCAATGGGTAAAGGTGCTTATTATACAAACCTGAGCACCTGAGTTCAATTTCTGGAGCCCATGTAAAGGTTGGAGGAGAGACTTGACTCCACGAAGTCATGGGATGCATATATATATGCACACACATCATTCATATATGCATAACAATTTATTTTTAAAAAAGCATTAAGAGTACAGAGTAGAAGAATAGACACTGGAGGAGGAAACAGTGGCAAGAGGTTCTTATCAATTACAAAAATATTGTAAGACAGGAAGAACAAGCTCTGGTCATATAGTGGGCAGGCTAACCACAGTTCGTATCATACTGTATATTTTAAAAATAACAATAGTAGCTGGAGAGATGGCTCAGCAGTTAAGAGCACTGACCACTCTTCCAGAGGTCCTGAGTTGAATTCCCAGTAACCACATGGTGGCTCACAACCATCTGTAATGGGATCTGATGCCCTCTTCTGGTGTGTCTGAAGATAGTGACATATAATGAATAAATAATCCTTTTTTTGTTTTGTTTTTCGAGAAAAGGTTTCTCTGTATATAGCCCTGGCTGTCCTAGAACTCACTCTGTAGACCAGGCTGGCCTTGAACTCAGAAATCCTCCTGCCTCTGCCTCCCGAGTGCTGGGATTAAAGGCGTGCACCACCACACCCGGTTGAATAAATAATCCTTAAAAAATATTAAAACAGGATGTTAGTGCCCTCAGCACAAAGGAATGGTAAACATTTGAGGTGGTAGCTATGTCAAATGCTGTTCTTTGATAACCCAGTGTATACATATAGTGGAACACCACACCATATCCCCTAACTATATACAATTATGTCAATTAAAACATTGGGGGAGGGGGAAGAAGCTTAGAGACCGGTAGAGGACAGGCCTACTTACATATTCACCATGCAGTGGAGGGAGGAAGAGAAGATGGAACCTGCCTATGATAGGGAGAACCAGAGCAAATGTGCCTTTGTCAGGAGTTATTGGGGAAAGAAATGCATCCTGAGGAGTTACTACCCCTGACCTGTAAGAATGATCCTCCTTTTTCTCTTTTTGGGTTTTTTTTTTTTTTCTTTTTGGTCAGAGATACTTGAGTTGTGTAATTGTTTTGGAAAATATCTTCCAGTACTTTTTGGGTTGGGGTGGTTAATGCTTGCGAAGTATCAGCTGGCCTTTGGTATAATCTGTGGCTTAGTTAGGGTTTCTATTGTTGTGACAAAACCACCTCAACCAAAAGAAAGTTGGGGAGGAAAGGGTTAATATGGCTCACACATCCATATCTCTGTTCATCACCAAAGGAAGTCAGGACAGGAACTTAAGCAGGGCAGGAACTTGGAGGCAGGAGCTGATGCAGAGGCCATGGAAGGATGATCCTTACTGGCTTGCTTCACATGGATTTCCCAGCCTGCTCTCTTATAGAACCCAGGCAGAATAGGGACCCCAAAGACCGGGACCTATGCATGACAGGAGCAGGGAAGGGAGCAAGGCATTTGGGTTGGCAGCAACAAGTGGAAGAACAACCGTGTCTACCCGTGGGCACAGGAGATGGCACAGGGATGCAAAGACAGAGGACAAAATCGAGGGCTCTGGTCCTTAAAGAAGATGGCTATGAGAAGCTTGTTCGCAGAGCCAAGGAATGGATGTGGAGAGACACAGGGAGTAGTGAATGAAGATGAGTATTTTATTCAGCGTTACATCAAAAGGCAAAGAGTAGAAAGCCAGCACTGTGAGCTTCTGTTAAGAGGAAGGAAGCATAACACTAGCCCTTAGGTGACTTAATGCAATGATCACATCACGATTCCTAGTGAGTTTGGCTCTTAGTTCAGGTCTGTGCTGCTAGCTTGATTTGGGCACAGCAGTCGGTCTCTTTGTGCCTCCGATCCCTGATGCACACCCTGGATGATTGCTGTGAAAGTTAACCAGACTCGTCAATATTTTGAAGTAGCTACAACAGCATCAGTATCATACTGGTCACTAAATAAATATTAAATAAAATAGACTGTTGAAAACAGAAGATGCATGTTGCATACATTTAATGTATATTAAGTATGTATAAAAACTTGCAGAATAGGCACAATCAGGAAATTCAGAAAATTTAAACATTGGGTAGCTTAAATTTCGATTACGGCATCAGAAAGATTTCTTCATTGAGCTACAGGAAAACATAAATAAGAGCCTGAAAAGGTTGTCAAGCTCGTTGAGTCCAACTCCTTTCCCGCCTTCCCTCCTCCACTGTCTCTTCCATACTATAGAAGAGGAAACTGAAGCTTGAGCCAATGTGACACATCCCTATAACTCCAACACTTGGGAGCCTGGGGCAAGAAGTTGGAGTGCTTGAGACCAGACTGGCTACATAGTGAAGTTCTATCTCAAAAGGAAAAGGAAGAAGGAAGAAAAAGAGGAAGAGGAGAGGGGAAGAAGAGGAGGAGGAGGAGGAGGAGGAGGAGAGGAAGAGGAAGAGGAAGAGGAAGAGGAAGCGGAAGAGGAAGAAGACAAGAAGGAGGAGGAGGGGGCTGGTGAGATGGCTCAGCGGGTAAGAGCACCCGACTGCTCTTCCGAAGGTCCTGAGTTCAAATCCCAGCAACCACATGGTGGCTCACAACCATCCACAATGAGATTTGACTCCCTCTTCTGGAGTGTCTGAAGACAGCTACAGTGTACTTACATATAATAAATAAATAAAATTTAAAAAAGAAGGAGGAGGAGAAGAAGAAAAAAAGAAAAAGAGGAAGAACCCCTTTCACATAAAGTATATATATATAGAGATATATATAGAGAGAGAGAGACAGAGACAGAGACAGAGAGACAGAGAGACAGAGAGCCATTCAGAATGACTGTGCAGAATGCAGCTATCTTGATAGCTAATCTAGTATACAGCAACTATTTCAAAGAAAGTGCCATAAAGGGGACCTGGCCAGTTGATCCAAGACTGAAGTGGCTTACCAAGGGATAATAAAGGAAAACGGAGACCTCTGATGCTATGCATACAAACTGCCACTGAAAGACAACTACACCCCACAGGCACCCATCTCTCAATTCCACTTAGCCAGCCATTTTATTTCTGTTCTGGAATCAGTTTAAAAGACTATGTCGCTAGAAGCAACCCACAGAGTATTCGATTCAGAAACATGATATTGTATAATCAGAATGGTCTCCAAAATGTATATTCAAGGATAATGATGAAAGAAACTGTGCTTCAAAAAAAAAAAATTAGAAGTAAAAAAAGCAACCACACCAAAAAAAAAAAATCTGTGGAATGATAAAAAATATGATAGTAATACGGGCTACACTTTTAATTTTCCACTTTGGGACTTTATCAAACAATATAATTTTGGGGTGTCCTAAAATGGTCTCTATTGTATACAAGAAGCCAGATGAGGTTTCCACAAGGGCTGGCTGTACTCACTCTCAGATATATTAAACAAAAATTGGTTACCCAGTAGGTCAGATTGTGTTTCTGAATAAACAACTTGCTAGTTAAATATTGAACTTGAAAACATAACGGATGACCACAAGTTTGCTATCGTTCGGTTCTTCACAAAGGAGCGATTATTTGGGAGAGGAACATGGAAGGAATAAAGCTTGGTTTGGGGAAAAATATAAAGGGACTTAATTTGCACGTTTCAGAGAGGAAAAGAAAAAAAGAATCAAATGGAAATGAAATTGGTGTTCTAGGTCTAGGAACCCGAGCCAACCCGTTATCAATGAAAGAAACAAAGATTTTTATGGGAACGTGAGGCTGTCTTCAAAACTTCAAGTTGTAACACCTGATAAAAACAGTAGGAGGGAGAGTATCTAAGACAGAAGCGTTCTCACCCCGCTGACTGGAAACTGAGATTTGCTTTATACGTAGTTTGTCGGTTCTGTGATGGACTTCTGCTCTGTACACTGAACGCTTCCCTCTCGGGAATCTGGCAGACTATGCTAGGAGATCTTTTTTTTTTCTTTTTCTTTTTCTTTTTCTTTTTCTTTTTTTGAAAGCAGCAGAAACCAGAACCTCTAAGATTCATCTCCCATATTCTTACAAGGGCGTTGGGCAGCTGTGGCTCCCAACTTAACCATTCATTATACCCCTCTTGCTATACTCTGCAAAATCAAGCATTCTGCACTAACCCTCAAACAATCACATTGCTCAGATAAGCATAGGTTATATGACTTGGGTCTAAACTGTGAAATTCGATGCTTGAATTTACCCACCAATAAATACAAAAGGCTTGTGCGATTCTGCCCTGTGTGTGTCTGAGGGAATCGTCAAGGCAAAACAATGTTTGTATCATTTAAGTTGTTTAAGCAACTGGTATAAAAGTCACTGGATCAGCCACAAGATGTGTGTTCTGTTGTAGCTAAGACACATGCTTGCAAGCCTTGGAAAATGTCTATAACACAACTTTCCTATGTTCTATGTATTGTAGATAGCATTTTACATTAAAAGATGTGAAATTTTTAAGATGAAAATTTAACCATTTTCAAGATAGCCAACATCCATGAGTTTGTGTTCCCCTGTCACCTGAGACCACAACAGAAAAGCCAGCAAGTGGGAAGAATGTGCAGCCTGGCAAAGGAAAAGGCTTCTAAAAATCTGCTCCATAAACCAAGGGCATGGAAGATCATTAAAATCAACCCTTTTCAGACACTTGTAACTTGTTTCAACTAAAGAAACATTAAGGAGGAGCCTCTAACATGAGGTAAAGAAAATAAACATTGTGGGTTCTAACTTGCCCTGGTTTTGCCCTCTGATGTTCAGCTTAGCAGTAGCCTTATAAACCAGACAGAGAAACACATGATTATAATCTCAGCTTGCAAGAAGATGAAGCAGGAGGATCAGAAGTTCAAGGTCATCCTTGGCTAAATAGCAAGCTTGAGGTCAGCCTGGGCTAAATGAGACTCTGTATCAAAAACTAAGTTGGAAGATGAGGTGAATATTGGTGAAGAGATGGCTTGGTTGGAAAAGTGCTTGCTGTGAAAGAAGGAGGATCTGACTTCAAATTCCCAGCATCCATAAAAAGGTGAGAATGGCAGCATGCACCTATAATCTAGAGGATCCTGGCACTGGCTGGCCAGCCACAGTAGCTAACGGACTAGTCTCCAGTCTCAACATACATCTGCAGGCACACAACACACACACACACACATACACACACACACACACACACACACACACACACACACACGGTCTGAGAATATTGTTCAGAGGTACACCAATTGCTTAGGATGCATAACACCTCGAGTTCCCAAACCACTAAAAGATTCAAACTAGCAGCCTCAAAACTATATCTGTGAAAAATAGCTACCCATTCACCTCTAGAGACAGCAGAAGGCTTGGAAGTTTTTCAAAAGGTACCACCTCTGATCCTCTCTATCTTTTTTCCCATCTTCGAACTGTCTGGAAACTCTATATTCTAGAGTTGTCTTTTATTTGACCTGACTCAGGTTTCACCCAGTAGGAAACTGTATCTTTAGGACGTTTATCAAAAGCATGCAGTGGTAACGGTGTAACATGGCAGTGGCCTATGGCAGCCATACACACCAAAAACAAGCAAGAAGCTGGCCAAAATGCTGTAAAGAAAAATTAGATTTCTACATGAACTTTGCAAAATTCTCCAGTACATTCTTAGGGATCTAAAAGACTCAAACTAAGCCCATAATTATGCCTATAAGTGGCTGAAAAAGGTATATTTTTCTCGACTCTGGCTAACAATAAGATACTGGGCAAACAAGAATTGAGAAAAAAGAAGCTGACCAGAGGCTGGAGAGATGACTCATCGGTTAAGAGCACTGGCTGCTCTTCCAAAGGTCCTGAGTTCAATTCCCATCAACCAGATGGTGGCTCACAACCATCTATAATAAGATTTGGTGCCCTCTTCTGGTGTGTCTGAAGATAGATATAGTGTACTCACATAAATTAAATAAATAAATAAATCTTAAAAAAAAAAAAAAAAAGCTGACCAGTGTGAGAATGAACCCTGGCACTCACATAGAATCTGTCAGCAGAAAGCAGAGAAACATTTGGTTTAAAATATCTAAAGAAGTTTCTCTTATAGCTGGCCACTAAGTTCACCTATGAGGAACATTAGTGTTCACCCTTGCAAAACATGAAGACTATTAAATCAGTAACAGTGAGAAGAGAAATGTGATTTTCAGAGTCACTATGTTGTGCTATTTTAATTGTCTAGTAGACTTACACAAGACCAAGAAAATAAGTCTATGTTAGAGAAAAAAAAAAGTAGTTAATAAAAATAGTTCCTGGGGAAACCCTAATGCCAGGCTTACTAGTAAAAGGCTTTAAAGCAGACATCATAAATCTTTTCTAAGAAATAAAAAAAACCCTCAGTGCAAATAGTTAAGGGCAAGCCTGAGAACAATGTCTTATAAATAAGAAATTGCTAATTTTAAAGAACTGAACAAAATCTTAGAGATGAAAGGTACTGTAAATAACCCAAATTAAAATTTCATAGATGAGAAAACTTGGTTGGTAAAGTGTTTGTACAAAGTGTGAAGACTTGAATTCAATCCCCAGAACCTATCTGAAGAGGTGCAGGGCATGAATCTAGACACTGTTACTGAAGAAACCACACAGTTTGGTTGCAGGGCACAAAGAAGTCAAAGTGAGATTGACCAGGAAACGTTTCCCCTGCTGGCTAGCTTTCAGAGTGCCAGGAGGCTATGCAGGCAGCAGAGTAACATCCCTGGTCTTCCTCAGCACAGGACCTGCAGGCTACAATACTGTCCCGCTTAGGTGAGATGTTTATATGGATGCAATTGTGGTATGACAATTACAGAGTCACCGGTCCCTTTCTGATCCACAAGAAAGAAAGATTCATCCCCAGTACTATATCCTGGTCAAAACCTCATAGCTGTGGAGACAATACTCCCTAGATGTGGGGAGACTACTATTGCTAAATGGCCATGATATCGAATGACCTTCTAAATACTCACTTTCATACCTACAGACCCGGGCTACTCTCAGTCTTGGTCAGAGAAGAGTCTGATTTTTGTCGCCGTAGCTGGTAGCCATAAATACAGACACTTAAAACTAGTCAAAGTGCTAAGAATAAAAGACTGCAAGTGCTCAGCTCTCAATGAGACGTCTCTATCACTTAGGCACCCAAGGCTCAGGGAACACTGCGGAAGAAAAGGTGGAAAGGGATGTAGGAGTGGAGTAAAAAGGAGTGCTTTGAGATGTCTTCCGGACATGATGTAGCAATTGTACACATGAACTCCATTAGCTGTGGTTGTCTGCACAGGATCGAGGCAGTCAAAACTCCACCCAGGATGGGAAAAGCAAGGCCCTGCCCCTAGCTGAGAAGCCATTGGCTACTGTTGGCTTCAAGGGAGAGTGGTTTTCCTTTGTGTATATGGCCACTGGTATCAGGAAGTAAACAGAGGTGACATGGTGCTGCCCAGATTCAAGGTGGATCTTTTCCTTATGTTGTTTGTTTGTTTGTTTGTTTAAAACTTCTCTGGAAATTCCCTCTCTTGGTCAAGTAGTGTCTCCTAGGTAACTCTAAAATCCAGTCACGTTGACAATGACGATTATCCACCACAATGCCCATATATATTAAACCTTTTAAGTTCCAAGAGCTGACACAGAGAGATACCCCTGCTAAGCAGAGAACAATTCCCTGGGAAGGGTTAGGACCAGGATGCCACCTATCCTAGCTTGTGGGGATGAGGGTCAGGGCTCCAAATAGGTGAATGGTTGAAAAGATATGTAAGACACACAGGAAAGTGGTCAGTTATTTCTGGAGAACAGGACTTTGGAAAAGTTGAACTTGGTTGGGGCAAGAATTGGAATTTCTTATATCATCATTTAATTGTCTAGATGCAAGAAAGCGATCCATTCAATTAAATGATAAGTTATAATTAAGTTTTAATGAATGTACTAATTCCTTTTTCTGATGTGGGGAGTTGCTGGTCTTCAAATCTAGGGTTATGCAGTCCAGTCACTCTACCACTGAGCTACACCACCAGCCTGCACCCTCTTTTGAAAAGGACTTTAGTTGAAATGGAATCTTGAAAAGATATGTTGAAAAAGAAACCTCACCAATTTGTATAATCCCTATTGCTATTTCTGTCTGTCATAAGCTCTGTCTCATCCTTCATCTTCACCTGTCATCTCTGCTACTCAAGTCACACTTAGGCTTGAATTACTCTTAGTAAACGGTTGGTGCCTAAATCCTGACCCCAGCTCAGATCTAGTATGTAGTCCGAACTGTGACTACCTTAGGTGCACATCCTTAAGGTGCACACTCCTTTTGGAACCTCAGTTTAATTACGTGTAAAACGAAGCCTTCAAACTAAGTACTCTAGTCCCCTGCAGTGGAAAGAGTAACAGAAAGACACACCTGTAGGGTCAGGAGGCCAGATGGTTAGGGCTAGGAAGTAAGCTGTGGGAGGATTGATGATGACATTCATTGCTGCAAAGCCAGAGCTCCTGAACCAAGCCTGAGATGCTGCTTCATCCCAGCATTTGTTCATACTGCCCTCTGCTGATCACACATAACTCTTCCACAAAAGCCACAAAGAACCGTGGCCTGCCAAGACGAGGCCTCGGGGACAGCTGACTCACAGGAAATAGTCTATAGTACAGTCAGAAGATGTGAGGAACCAAGTCTGCCAAAAATATTCTGCTTCAGGGTTTCGAATATTACCCTCATATTTTATGTCTGTTCATGCAGACTTTCATGTAATTCAGGCTCGCTCCAAACTCACTATGAATTTAAGATGCTTCTGCCTCCATTTGTCAGGGGTTGCAATTACAGATGTGCACACCATACTGGGTCTGATACCCTCTTATTACTAACCTCAAGTTTTCTTTATACTAGCCCTCCTAACAGCTTGGCATATTAGAGCTAGGTTAAGTCCTGAGGGGAAAAGACAATGGCTACTACATTGTAGAGGATTTCAGAAGGCTCTAGTGGGGGAAAGTCCCTATCCACAGATGTGTCCAATCTTTTTGTGACACAATGTTGTCACCTTCTGAGTTCATACTTAAAAACTAAACAATCAAGTAATGATCCCTCTCCCAATAGCTTTGACCAATAATGCTGATTGTAATAGTACTCTGAGCCCTTAATAGGCTCTCCATTTGAATATGCTTATCTTTGAGAATGAGCTCTCAAGTGTCTTCTCTTCTAGGAGAGTCTGATTCCCCTGGAACATAAGTCACAGACTGTAGGTTGATTGTTTTTCTCTTCCCATCTCCTATATGTGAGTTATCAAGATTTCTATTGCATTTTCCAATTACTCAATGAAAAGGGTTGGTCGGGATCTTGTGCTCTCAGGCCCTCTTCTACTATGACATTCTGACTTGTACCAAATTCAGGCTGCCAAATGCTCGCCTCTTCAGTATGTCTTTTATGAGCAGATAAACATGTGCAAAGAATGTACAAAACGTTCCCTTGAAACAATTAGATTTGCCTAAATATAGTGCTGTTCTCTCAAATGTTAAGTATTCCCAGAAGTGCCCTGCTGTCACACATACTCACACACATGCACACACATACCCACACACACACACCCACACATGTACACTCACACACATGCACACACATACCCACACACATACACACATGTACACTCACACACATATGCACACATCACATATACACATACACATATGCACTCATGTACATATATACACACATGTGCACTCACACACATATGCACACACATACACACATGCACACTCACATACACACACCTACCTTCCGGATAACAAGAAAATGTCACCCAGGCCCAGGAACAATTGATTGGTCTTCGGTTGATGTTGCATAACCTTGTCAAGATCCTCATTATTGCCAGGCGTGGTGGCACACGCCTTTAACCTCAGCACTCGGGAGGCAGAGGCAGGCGGATTTCTGAGTTCGAGGCCAGCCTGGTCTACAGAGTGAGTACCAGGACAGCCGGGTCTAACAGAGAAACCCTGTCTCAAAAAACCAAAAAAAAAAAAAAAAATCCTCATTATTTCACAGTAGCCCAAGTATGGCTCTGTCTTCAGTCTTCTGGCCCTCTTCTTGCACTATGATCATTCCCAACCAAAGGCCAAAGTTTGCCAACTTGCCTCTTCCTTGAACTATTGATGGTGACATTCACAAAAAACAATTGATGTCCCTTCTTAGCTTTTCCATTTCCTCTTCAGCACAAAGAGCTTAAACCTTGTAAACACGCAACCTTGTAAACACACAACTGTTTCTGTCTGTTCCTCTTTCACACACTTTAGCTTGTGCTCAGCATTTTCAGAATGCTGTTTGGATTGGACAAGTGTGACAAGACTGTAGAGCCAGAAGACTTGGATTTTAATCCCTGCTCTTCCATATCCTAGTAATGAAATTTTAAGTTATTTAAACCCCATCTTTGACCAATGAATTATAATATATCTTGAAACAAAACTGCATGAGGTTTAAGATGTTCTTTTTTAATTGAGGAAGAACTTGGAAGAATAACAAATCTTAACTGTTCAGTTTTAGGATTTTTTTTTTCCTTTAAATAGCTCCATGACCACTGCCCAAGTTTGGAGTGTTTCTAAACCCTGGCAAATCCCCATGCTCCTTGCTCAGCTGACATCCCTTCCACAGGGCTTTGCTATCCTGTTTTTCTACCATTAATTCATTTCTGCCAATTCTCAATCACTGCCTATTTGGAATAATGTCACTGTTACAAGGTGAAGATTTCTCTGCAGTTCTCTTCTCAAGTGACAAAAGCTGTCTCGGAGAGGCTCTGCCAGTGCCTGGAAAATACAGAAGTAGATGCTCACAGTCATCCATTGGATGGAGCACAGGGTCCCCATTGAAGGAGCTAGAGAAAGTACCCAGGGAACGGAAGGGCTTTGCAGCCCGATAGGAGGAACAACAATATAAACTAACCAGTACCCCTCCTGCCCCCCAGAGCTCCCTGGGACTAAACCACCAATCAAAGAAAACAAAACACATGGTGGGACTCTGTGTCTCTAGCTGCATATGTAGCAGAGGATGGCCTAGTTGGTCACCAGTGAGAGGAGAGGCCCTTGGTCTTGTGAAGTTTCTATGCCCCAGTATAGGGGAATGCCAGGGCCAGGAAGCAGGAGTGGGGGGGNNGGGGAGCAGGGGGNGGGGGNAGGNGATNGGGGNTTTTTGGAGNGGAAACTAGGAAAGGGGATAACATTTGAAATGTAAATAAAGAAAATATCTTAAAAAAAAAAGTTCTCAACATAAATTTAGCCTAGCAATGATAGTACATACCAGGAGACTGGAGCAGGCTGACACAGGCACTAGCCTCCCACTCACTTCTGTGTTATGAACTTTTGTAAGTTCATATGACTAGTGCATGGCATACATTTATTTTGTTAGAACTTAGTTAATGGCAGTCTATTAAGCATCTGTATTCCCACAGTGATGAGATGTTAATTTTGTGTCAACTTCTTTAGGCTAAGAAAAGTCTAGAGAGCTGGGAAACCATTATTTCCCGGGGGGGGGGGTCTTTAACAGTGCTCGGGGAGCAAGAGAAGCAGGATGGAAGGCATCAGCATACAAAACTCTCCATCAATGTACTGTAAAGATCGTCCATGTGGGAACCACTGAGGGCCTGTGGAGGCAAAAAGGCGGAAGTACACATGTGCTGTTTGAGCTGGGACAGCCATCTTCTGACGTACACTATTAGTTCTCTATCTTGACGATGGACTGGAATTATACCACTGGCTTTTTCAGACTTCAAGCTTATAGCCATGAGGTCACAGAATTTAGCTTCTACAACCTTGTGAGCCAATCTGTCCGGAGAAATGTCTACATAACTCTCCTATCTACCTGTCGATCTCCTTAGGAGCAGTTTGCCTGGAGAACCCTAACAATGGAGTTCTCAAGAACTCTTGCTGCCAAACTCCAGTTGACCGGGATCACTGTTTGTTTAATGTCCTTCTTAGCATTAAATTATCTTTACTATGAAAAATTTTCAATGAAAACTATTAAGGAAAGGACCGTTGTATCTTTTATGTCTCCTGAATGCTGGCTATGTGATGGACACATTAGACCTCACTGGCTCCCTTAAGGATCACTTCTCAATATGCATTTCCTAAAAACTGGAGCTGCAGAGAAGTGAACAAGAATTCCCGGAAAGAAACTGTGCAGCAGGGCTTATTGTCTAGTTAGAACTTCAGTGGTGTGGAAGGGCTGATGTTGCAGGTCCAGAGCCTAATTACAGTTTATCCTGGGCTATCTTTAGGCCCTTTGATGGCCATTCCAGCCCACCTGTTTCAGGACTAATATCCTGTGACTAACAGTTTAAAAACAAACAAACAAACAAATAAACAAAAAACCGATTGGAATGTATTAACTAACAAAACTCTACTCTTCTGGCCAAGAGGCTAAGAGTTATCAAACAGTGTAAGGCTTATAACGGAGATTTCTCTGATTTATTTTAAACTTCAGTATATTTGAAAAGCACCTTGATTTACAACTTTTTTTGTTTTACAACGAACACTCCAGAAATACTTCCACATTGGAACATGGAATTTGGGGTAACCTGTGTTCCCAGGCTACAATCAATCATATTTGACTCCAGAATAAATTATCTCTTAGGACCTTTGAGGTAAACATTGTGGTTTTGCGTCAACAGAGACTGAATTGCAAAAGCACCTGTCTCGGGCAGTAGAAAAACAGACTGGAAAACTGACCGAATGGCTGTAGTTCAGTTCCTCGTAGATTATATGGGCTGTCTTTCACCTCTTCTCCAGATTAGACTTGGCAGTCATCAAGAGGAAATGCTAGAATAATCTAGAGCTAGAAATAAAATTCTCCCATTAAAACCCTCCAAAGCGTGGTGGTGCATGCCTTTTTATCCCAGCACTTGGGAGGCAGAGGCAGGTGAATTTCTGAGTTCGAGGCCAGCCTGGTCTACAGAGTGAGTTCCAGGACA
>NC_034594.1:142515019-142528172 GCF_900095145.1 Mus pahari
AAAGAAAGAAAAAAGAAAAAAAAAGCCTCCAAAGCTGGAGATGGAGGTCGGGATTGACAGGTCATCTTTTGTTCAATGACGTCTTTTGTTCATCTTCCAGTGGAAGCAATGGAACACACCTGAGGGCCTGCACATACACTGTTGCTGCCAATAAAATACTCATAGTGTGATCTGAGTGGACTCTATTAATTCTCTCATAAAATCTCCGCTGTTGCCAAATGATTTCAGTTCCTCTTTTAGAAACACTATTCAGTTCTGTGTTTGGATAAAGTTGAGGCAGGACTTAAGAACTGCCTATGGTATACATGCTTCTCCTCACACTGTCATGGCACCTGGGGGAGCTCCTTCCTTCCTTCCGATCCCCTTTGCTATTCCTCTCCAATAAACATACCATCATCCCAGGTCCCATGCCTCCTCTTCCCTGGGATGTCAAATCAACTAAAGACACAGACAGATAAATAACAAGTAAATGTTCTGGGAAAAAATGACAATGGATCCCACACTCAGGTGCTAGAAACTCAATCCACTTGGAATTCATTCCAAAGAGAGCTCAAGTCCCATAGATCTCTTGAATAGATAACAGCAAAATTGGGCTGCTGAAATAGAAGATATGCATGATGTATTAGGTAGGCCTTAGTACAAAAACAAAACAAACAAACAAAAACCAAAGATCAACATATAAGCTCTGTAAAAAGTGACATTTAAAGACTCACACTTGGTCTGTCTTACAGTAGCTTATTAATGGAAAATAAAATGTGCTAGTCTCTAAATATAATTTCTATACTCTTGCATTTATCCAGATGTTAGGGGGACATAGTATATTATTTAAATTTGTCCATAATGCTCAGTATTTCCATGCAAAGTGAATTTTTAGATAAATGGTTTATCAACAATAATGACTTCTGGTACATATTGAAGATTCACATTTGCCGCTTTTTCAATCTTATAATTTAAAAAAAAAAAAATCAGAATTGCAGTGATTAAGTTTTAAGTGCTACAAGATATGTAGGGACAATAGGTAAATAACTGATTTAAGCATGTTTCTCAACCATAAATCCTGGGACACTGGCTGGCCACTCCTTGCTGTAGGAGGTTACTCCATACATTTGGTATAGATCTGCTTTACAATATTAGTACCACCCCAACTGCCCAGCCAGGTACCAAAAATGTCTACAACTGAGCCAAGTGCCCTTTGCATCTAGCAAACATGTTTGATAGAATACAAAGAAGACAGAGTGACAGAAGACAAAGTCCAACACTGGCTGCCTGTTAAAGAAAGCCGCGACTACATGCACTTGTTTTTATGCATTATCTCAAAACATCTCTCAAGTTTTGCATTTTGCCAATAGAATTTTCTTAAGGTAGAAACAAGGCAGAGATCAGAAGATAATTTTATTTTGCTGTCCAGTTATTTTCTTTAAAAACTTTAATGCTTGATAAAATAAAACAAAATTTTAGTACCATAGAAACCTTCTGACATGTATGATGGCTTATCAATATGTACAACTTCAAAAACAAATGCTTCCAGCTTCAAGTGAAGTCATGCTGAACATCCAACCAGAGTCAAGCTGATGAAGTTTCCTGGGTGGCCAATGTAAGCCTTGGCTTGGAAGAACTTATATAGTTAAAAAATATAAATAAGACCTTCAGTGAGTCGAGAATCACAAACAAACAAACAAACAAACAAACAAACAAAATGCTTTTAAAACTGAAACCCAGTCATCCAGATCTGGGAAGTCTGTTGCTTATCAGATCCTAGCAAGCGAATGAGACTCTATGATGTCCAAACTTTAGCTGTCCAGGACAGGTCCCGCAGGTTCACAGTTGGTCTACCAAAACAACGGCTCCGTATGTGGCCCTTTAGGATTTATATGCCATTTTTCACCAGCTCATGAACTCCATTCTCATCGATGATTAACGGTGCATGGAACTCTTTATCTGCCACATAACCTTCAAGGCCCTAAAGGATTGAAATGGAAAGTATCAGAAAAGTAGCAGGCCTCTGCCTCACAACGCTGGCCTGGTAGCTGCACTTAACATTTAAAGTATTATGCCAAACGCTAGTTAGAAAGTAAGAATTTAGAAGTTAAATATTCACTTCACATGCTTTGGAGACTAGTCTTAATGGCTGATTTGTGGAATCATAAGACAAATGCCAAAAAAATGTTAGTTTCTTTCTTTTTGGTGTGTGTTATTTTGTAATTGACTATCTCTGCTGCTACAGTAATTCCAGGAAAATCTGTGTACGCAGAACAGTTGGGAACCTCAACTCCACAGGTCTGTAAGGTATCAGTGTTTGAACAAAGCAGACAGATGCCTAGGAGGAAAACTTACACTGCATTAAAAAAGCAGCCAGCCAATTATAAAACACATATTTCATTTTTAAAAGCACTAATACATAGGCATCAATGGGTAGGTGAAGCACACTAAACATTATAGATTTCTGTTAATGGTAGGTGGCTCATTTCTGGTATGGATGAAAGACACAGCAGAAATTCTCAAGACTTCAGAAAGCACAGCTCCTCTGCTCATGCCTTGGAGGAGCTCCTGAGAACACGGCACCTTCTCTGAAACAACTCGATTGCAACCCAAAGCAACACCAAATCCCTGCTTTGTAAAGTTTACTTTAAACTGGTAAGTAATAAATATATTCATAGGCTACTAAGTGCCTATCAAAGTGTGTGCACTGTGGTATGACCTATATGAGCTAATTAACAGATCAACATCTTCAAATACTTATCGATACTTCTTGGTGGTGAAGGGAAAGTGAAGCAAACTTACTTCTCCAGCATAAGAGATGAGGGGAGAGATTTCACACTGGATTGGTACATCATTGGCATCTTTCAAGCTAAGGAAAAATACATAGGCATGTTACAAGATTCTGCTTGCCATGGTATTTGCTAGTATGAAAATAGAGACCACAGACTTCCTCTGCGAAGCTTGCAGGTAACACAATTCTAGTTAAAGAATGGAACCTGCCCTGGAGCCTACTCTACACTAAATGTCCTGAAAGTTAACACAAAATACTTGAACAAGTACCTATAATTCCACCAGCACTTTATATACTCCCCTCTCACACAATCTCATTTCCAATCTCAGGAAGTTCATTAAAAAGGGACTATTGATTAGACCGACATGCACTGTGTGCCAGGCCCACTGATTTGCCTCTTGACTCCTTCACATCTGTTTTAATTCTCACAAAGCACAACCTTGCAAGTCAGACCCTAAAGCTGACAAACACTCTAGCGTTGCATTGTCCACACAGTAACCAAAACGCTACTCAAGCTGAAACTTTCAACCTTCAGCTTCTTGGTTGGAACAATCACATTCCAGGGCTCAGGAACCACAGCGAGGCAACCACATTGGACAGCACAGATAAAGAACATTTTGTTCCTTGTTCCATGATTTCCCAGTACAAGATTTTCTTACATAATCTAAGTCTCCTGTATTAGCTAAGTCATGAATATGTCTCAAAGCACTGTTACCAACGGCGCCCTTTTAAAGCACTGGGGCAGAAAATACCGAGGCAAAGACAAGGCAAAGTCACCGTTTGCCAATCCCAGGTCACAGTCTGATACGTTACAGATACTTGGAATTCTGCAATCCTAGAGAGTCTAACAACAGTCAATAGTGTTTTCCTTCTAGTCAGTCCTTGGAGAACGGTGCTATCTCAGAATCTTGCCAACAGTAGATTCAGAATGCAGATCAGTGTGCAGACTGCTTGCCTACGTGAGGCTCTGGGTTCAATCCCCAGCACTGCGTCAATCATGCGTGGTGTTGGATGTTTGTAGTCCCAGAGCTCAGGAGTCAGAGGCAGGAGGATCAGAAGTTCAAGGCCTTCCTTGTCCACATAGTGAGTTCAAGGCCAGCTCTATCTAAGGGTGCAATAATGGCACTCTTTATTGGACTGACAGTCCAGGTAGCAGGGGGTCAATCGTACCTGGAACTCAGTTTAGTCAATTATCCAAGGCTGGTGAAGTCATGGACCTCAGGAGAAGCAACTCTGGCCATTTTTCTAAACAGGCATGATTTCTAACTATATTCTAAATATCCATCCTCATATTAAAAGATTAGCATAGCTCCCATCCCTCTCTCAAAACAAAAACAAAAACAAAAATCAAACAACCTCTCTTTGCAACAATTAGTCAAAAAACAGAGAAAAATGGATTGTGGGTACCCTGCCCCAATGAATACATCTACAACTCCTGTAGCAAAGGCTCAGGGAACATCTCAGAAGAGGAGGCTGAAAGACTTTAAGATCCAGAGAATCAGGAAAACTGTGATATTGTGTCTCCTAGAAATGACAAGGAAGCTTCATCCATGACACCTGAACAATACGGCTGCCTGAACAAGGACAACATCAGTAGACATGCTGACATGAAAGGGAGAAATCTCACCTGGCCCCACCCCCAGACAAAGAATTACAGGCAACAAAGGAGTACTGAGAGCAGGAGAAACGTCATTCCCAGGGATGAGCCCTCTAATTGGTCATCCAATACCAAGTGATCAGCTCTGAAATTACAGACATACAAGTAAACTAAAGGGACTCGGACAGAACAGGCCGTATTTACAGATTCAGGTATTTACACATGTGTGTGTGTGAAGTTACATAAATATTCATATACACAGATACAAACATAAATATATACATACATACATATATATATATATATATATATATATATATATATATATATATATATCAACAAGAGACCATGATTTTGAGAGGAACTAACGGTGCTTTAAGGGAGGAAAGGGAAGGGGAAAGTGATGAAAAAATAATATTTTTAAAAGATAAAATAGCCGAGAGGTGGTGGCGCACGCCTTTAATCCCAGCATTTGGGAGGCAGAGGCAGACGGATTTCTGAGTTTGAGGCCTGCCTGGTCTACAGAGTGAGTTCCAGGACAGCCAGGGCTACACAGAGAAACCCTGTCTCGAAAAACCAAAAAAGAAAAAAAAAAAAAAAAAAAAAGATAAAATAATTTGAAAAAATGATTTTTTAAAAGAGAAAGGAAGGGAGGAAGGAAAGAAAGGAGGGAGGGACAAAAGGAGGGAGGGAGGGAGGGAGGGAGAAAGAGAACAAGACTGTATTCCCAGCACTTGAGGAAGCTGAAGAAAACAGATCACTAAGAGTCCGAGGCCATCAAGAGCTATACAGCAAGAACTTAAGAACTTCCTTCTTAAAAACAGAAACAGTCTTAGCAACAGTAGATGGCACACACAAAAGCCAGCCTTTTTGTAGCCTCAAGCTATGGTCTCTCCTCTTCCAAGAATGGCTCCTAAGGCCAGTCAGAGGCCAGTGTTTCTCTAAGTAGGTCACCTGAGTCCACTCAAGGCACTCCATGTTCTGTTCCAATGCCCGCAGCCTGCTGCTTCTCTCACGAGTCGCTGTACAGTAATGGAGACCCGTCTTGGGAGTAGTCCAAGTTATCCCAATCACAGTCCCTCTGACTATAGACACCATCCCCACCCTCCAAGGTTTAGCACCAGCTCCCACATCCCCCCCCATTTCATGACGGCTTCTGTTCACTGATAAACGTATTAGATGCCTGAAAATCCCTGTCTCCAAGAATAAATATTATGCATGCCACATGTCAGAATAATCTCACAGTGCCTGACAACGTCTCTTAATGTTTATGCTATGCGCCTTGAATCCCAGTAGGCTGTTAGGAATGACTCATCTCTCCTGCGTTGTGTGGGTACTAACTGCAGCTGCAGGCCTAGGACCTTGCTAGAGAAACAACTAAACCAATTCCAAAGGGAAATGACAGTCCAGTGTCAAGAAAAGAGACTAAGGTCTCCCCACATAGTCTGCCATATTCTTTTTTTTTTTTTTTTTAAAGATTTATTTATTATATGTAAGTACACTGTAGCTGTATTCAGACACATCAGAAGAGGGCACCAGATCCCATTGCTGATGGTTGTGAACTACCATGTGGTTGCTGGGATTTGAACTCAGGATCTTCAGAAGAGCAGTCAGTGCTCTTAACCGCTGAGCCATCTCTCCAGCCCAGTCTGCCATATTCTTATGACAAGGACCCTCTGACCCCTCCGGATAAGCTCAGCCAGACTAAACCAAATATGGAAAATGAAGGCCTATCACACTGGTAAGACGCACAGAGCCCAGGTCAGTTAATCCCCTGAAGGATTCAGTCACTATGATGACAATGTGCTTTTGAACCCAAGAAATAAATATATAACTGGTCTGAATATGTAACTTCTGTTCCCACCCTGAAGTGATAGCCCTTGAATCCTAACAGGAAGGAACTAAGAGAAAAGACTTCAATAGGCAAATTCAGAGGCCCTGAAGGAGAGAAGGCAGAACCGGCATCACCAAACCTAGACACAGCTTACCAGAGAAACAGTCCAATAGCCAACTGGCCCCTCATCCCCTCACCAAGCAACTTTTTAGTAGTTACAGTAAATTAAGATGAAAAATTTAAAAAGTCACTTTTATCAAGACTCCACACCCTTGCTTTCGTTCTTCAAAGTATCTCCAACTTACTTCTCCTCTGTCTTACATAAGATATTTCCATTTCACATTTCATTTTTAAATGTTTATTATTGGGGTGTGTGTGTGTGTGTGTGTGTGTGTAAGATCTCCTGGAACTAGAGTTATAGATAGTTGTGAGCTGCCATGTAGGTGCTGAGAATTGAACCTGGATTCTCTGAAAGATCAATCAGTGCTCTTAACCATTGAGCCATCTCTTCAGCCCCTAAATCTACTAACTTTTAAAGGGCAGCAAAAGGGCTGGAGAGATGGCTCAGTGGTTAAGAGCACTGACTGCTCTTCTGAAGGTCCTGAGTTCAAGTCCCAGCAACTACATGGTGGCTCATAACCATCTGTCATGAGATCTGATGCCCTCTTCTGGGGTGTCTGAAGACAGCTACAGTGTACTTACATATAATAAATGAATAAATCTTTTTTTTAAAAGCAGCAAAAACATCAGCTAATCTTTAACTATAAAAATAATAGCAAAAATAATATAAAACCCACAATAAAAAAATCTTATTACTAACCAGGTGAGAGAGGCTGTTAGTTCTAGCTATAAAATGGCCTGCTAATAAAGAAAAACAAAAAGATATATACTTTAGAATCTAAGTAACTCAATGATGGAAACAGTGGCCTAGCCATACATGGTGGTATGTGGCTATAATCCCTGCACTTGAAGATACACAGGAGAACAGAGTTCCAAGCCAGACTTGGCTGAAAACCAAGACCCTTTCTCAAAATAAAAACAAAGCCAAAAAGTGTGCAAATAAAATGAAAGACGCCTTCTCCATATTAGCAGCTGTTGGCTAGCAGGAGTAGTGCAACTCCATCCTGAGCGCGCACATATCCAACTGAGTAAAATACACGTGCAGAATGCTGGTTTCCTCTCACTTATGCTGCACAGTAGAGAGCCAGCTTTGTTCTCCCTGCCAGTAACCTGCCCTGGATCCTACTGCTCAACTCATCACTACGGGCTCCAACAGCCACGTTCAGATTCTTTAGTAAAGCATGCTCCCCACTTCCTGCATGCACAGAGAGTCTGAGTTAGTGTTACCCAGATAGAGACCTGCCACCAGGAAAGCAGTGCACCCACACACCAGAGCTTCAGTCACCCTCCCTCCAGAACCCCAAAGGCAGAACACTAAGCTACAATGCCAGTTAGTACGAGAGAAGCACGGCCCCGTCACCATGCACTGCAGGCAGGCTGGGATATTTACTTGTGATTGACATCAGCTGTGATGGCCTCTGACTTTCCATTTGTAGCACTGCTATGTAGGAATAAATAAGCATTAATGGGAATGGAAACAAATAATAACAATGAAGTGGAGATGCAAAATATACTTAACTGAATGGCATGCCCTTGTGGTGACTCATAAACCTGGCATGATAAGCAGTAAAAAAATATAAATCAAAAAACCAAACTCAATAGAAGATGAGCATGAGAATAGTGTGACATGTCACACAGCAAGCTTGTTAAGCAGGCAAAGCCTGCCTAACTGGCCTTGGACTGAAAGACAAGCTAGCACTGTTCCTCCCAGTAGCATGGTCAGGGGACAGTGCACTCCACGGCCCAGTGGCCCAGTGTTTGAGTCTGTTTAGCACTGTGGTGCATGCAGCCAGAATTTTATCTCTTAAGAACAAAAATTAAGCCAGGTAGTGGTGGTGCACTCCTTTAATCCCAGCACTCTGGAAGCAGAGGCAGGTGGATCTCTATGAGTTCAAGGCCGGCCTTGTCTACAGAATGAGTTCCAGGACAGCCAGGGCTACATAGAGAAGACTTGACTCAAAAAGAAAAAAAAAAAACCCAAAACAAACAAAAAGAACAAAAATTAAACTGCAAAATAATTCACCTAAGTACAAAACCACAAAAGATATAGAAAGGGACATTTCTAGGTGCCAGCAACTTTTATTATAAGATAAAGGACTTAAGTTAAAAATGTTCTATCTGAAATGTGAAAAGTTCCAAGTGCCTTTTTTCTTATCATCTAAAGCCCAAAATATTTGTGAGGTCTGCGCATCAGCGAATGTAACTAGTGTTCACTTTCCTTCAAGGCACCTTCCCCAGTGCTGTGGTGAGAGCACAGACTGTGGGTAAGGAAGGTCTTGGTGGGTCTCATAAATAGACATATGGCAGCAGAAACAACTTCCGTGTTTAAGGACCTCGCCTGTAGTACAGTGTGTTGTTAATGGCTTTGGTCACATGTCACACTAAAATAACACCATCTGACCATTATTTAGTAGAAATTATTTCATTGACACAACAATAAGGATGTTCCAAAACAAAAAGAGCTCTTCAAGAGCTTTCTCTTAAAGAGAACTGAGGCTGGCATTCTCTACATAATGGGCAAAGCTACGTACGGTCACTTTACATCAGCAACTACTTATACAAAGCTACTTTAAAAATAAATAAGCAAGATCTAGGGATACATCAGACAGAAAAGGAAGCTCAAAGCAGTACACACACACACACAAAAGCAAAGACAGTGACTTACCGGGGGATGGCTGGGAGGCGAGAGCCATTCTCATCTATGAAGTGTCCCCCAGCATTGAGGACCCAGCAGTGGTGAAGGGACATCAAAGCATGCCTTGCGGTGGTCGGGTTGTCCTTCCCGTTCTGACTGTCTGCATTCTTAAGCGGAGAAAACTCGTCTTCCCGTAATACTTCATACACCACAAACTTCCTAGAGTGGTGACACAGACACGGCATTCATGGGGACAGAACGGTCCACACAGCCCTGACTCCTCCTAAGTCTGTGGGACTCAGGGTCAAGGTTTCTTCAGCCAATTTCAAGTGATCACAAATAATATTTATCACTAATCCAAAGAGAAACAGAACTTAAACTCTTTTCCACAACTCTCATTTCAGATGAGAAAGAAAAAACTTTACCATACAAAGATCACATGTTTTGAGAGAGGCATTAGTAAGGCATGTGGGTAGCAGACAGACTCATACCCATAACCCAAGCACTCAGGAGGTGGAGGCAGAAAGTTCAGGAATTCAAGCACATCCTTGGCTACAGAGCCTGGCCTACATGGACCCTGTCTGAAAACAGCAAACAGAATGGAAAGGGGCAGGAAAGAAAGGCACATGGCTGTGTAAGGATGAGGTTATACAACTAGCCTGCTCTCTGCATTTTCACATTGCCCCAAATCTGAAATATCTATCTCAACATGCATTGTGATCTTTACAGTTCACTGAACATGAACAGGTCAGTTATGCTAAGCAAAATTGGCCAACTATTTATATTAATCTTTTTAGAGTCGCAGTAAAAAAAACAAATGATTTCAACAGTTTTGCAAAAGGCCTAATAATGCCAGGTGACTTCTGTTTTTTAATTGTACTTTCAGGCCACACAGACCACAGCTCGGGAGTGACTTTAGCCTGGAGAATGACTCTCGTGATCAGACTGAAACAGACTATCATGTGACTCCTAGCACGGCTTCTTGGCTAACAGGAAAATGCAGCACTTCACAGCATATATTTGATCTTACTGGTACTATTCAAAGCATACTTTGCAAACTGGAAGATGTCAAAGACAAATTTTTCCATCTTTATTCCATTTGGCTTGTCTGGCTTAATGAAGTGCCCCTGGGAGTCCACATATGGAATCTTCTTTTGAGCCACATGGTGCTGCAACTGAGGTTCATAAACACTAAGAAATAAAGAGGGAAAAGATATAATCACTTTTCAATTCAAAATGTTAAAAAAAAAAAATGAAAACACTCAGGCACATGTGTATTAAGAAGCAACTCTGAAGCTACCCGAGTGAAGAGCATTTATTAAGTTTCAGTTCACATGTAAATATTATATGTCTAGATTCCTCCTAGAAAATGCAAATAATGGCTTCTACATTAAGAAAACAATTCTAGTCGTAGCAGCACACATCTAGCACTTGGAGGCAGGAAGACCAAGCAGCAAGCACCAGGGAAAGCCTGCCTCACAGACCCAGCACCTGACAAAGCCACACAGCTCAAGTAAAGCAATCACGATGTGAGTTTTCCCTCTGAGAGCATAGATCTTCAAGGTAACACATGAGTTCTGGGGAGCAGGTTTGGGGTTTCTACCCAGCTCCCTAAAAAGTTCAGTTTCTAATTAGCAACAATAATAAAAAAAAGTAGGGTCCCTGTTTTGTTCATACTTGACAACATCTTTCAGGAACGGGACAGTGAAGAAGTGATTGGCAATGTTCCCTGCGTTGAACAGCAGCCGTCCGTCGGAGCCTCGCTTTTGAGCTGTTGCCAGAGAGATCTCGCTGTACTCCACCACCTGGTATACTCCACCCACCCGGCAAACCACTCCAACGGGCTCTGTGGGATTCGTTTTCTCTACCACCTGTCCATCAACAGACAACGGCAAGGGAAGAAATTAATTAAAGGCTCTTTTGGAAACATGCCGTATAAAGGCTATAGGCCACCTATACATTTTGTTTCCGTCATCTCTAACTTCAAGCCAAGAGAGGGCATTGACTTAATTTTTATTAAAAATTAGTTATATTCTTTGACAGACTTCTTTCCAATCAGAAATGAGGGACATCGTGTCCTTCCTCCATATTACAAAGCGGACCAGAGCAGACATACCACTACTAACTCACAGCCGGAGGAAACCTGGGGACAGGGGATGACTAGATGAAGAGATGACGAAGAGTCTTCCCCAAATACCTTGCATTTCTAATTTAACTTATTAACCGCACTTAAGTACTTAGAAAATTAATTTCTCTGAGCACCCTAACAAAAAAGCTGCATGGAAGGCATATTCTCATATTTCAGAAACCTGGATGGATAAAGGTAAGGCAGGCGTCACCCAGCTCCCTCTCCAACTTTATTCAGAGGAATGAACATCCATTACATGATGGATCATCTACCCAAAGTTAGCCATTTCATGCTGGATTTCAATTGAAAGTAAAAGAGTCTGTGCCCTTAAATTTTATGAAAACCAGTGATTTGCTCACTAATAATGGCTCTGGGCTGACAGGAGAAATGGGGAAAGAGTGGCTATCAGATGCGAGGGCAGAAGGGTAGTGGCGCCCACCTTTAATCCTAGCACTCAGGAGTCAGAGACAGGTGGGTCTCTGATCAGCCTGGTCTACAGAGCGAGTTCCAGGGCAGCCGGGCTAGAGAGAGAACCCTGCCCAAAAAAATCCAAACAAACAAACAAACCAAAAACAAGAAAGAAAAAGGTCTGAGGGCAAAAATAAGAACATGAAATTCTTAGCATCGCTCAGGTGAGCCTAACCTGTTACTACCATAATCTCTTAACATCACTGACCCGAGTCAAATAGGAGGGAACTGTGGACTAGCTACACATTGCACCAACATTAAATCAAGGCTCAAGCTGAGCATGGTGGACTATACTGCGGTAGTAGAAGCTCTCAAGAAGCTGAGGCAGAATGATTGCTTTAAGCATTAAGCCAACCTGGATTACAGAGTGAGACCTAATTATTTAATTAGTAAATTAGTTAATTGGTTAATTAATTAAATGTTCAGATTAAGTGATTAGCCAATTTAAGAATCAAATAAGTAAAAGGAATACTTGAAGGCACTGTTTTATAATGCAGTGTGTAGCAGAGTGTTTTCAAAAATCTATTCCAATCTGAAAAGTGTACCATAAATCTATATGGACTATTACCAGTCAGCTTGCATCTCTGCTTCAGGGACTGATTTCTTAAAATATGCAGAGCTGGGACAATCTCCTGCCAGCAAGCAAAGCAACCAGTAAGTACTTCATTTGCATATAGCACTTAGAGGTACAGACACAAGCTGGCTGCATCAGGGATTCCTATACATATAAGTGCCACAGTTGTCACCCTGAAAGGGGCACAGTACTAACTGGAGAGAAACTTTTAACCAAGGAAGATGATTAAAATGAGAGGAAACATAGACAATATTTAAACCAGTCAGGGGCTTTTCATAATGCCTGCAGGTCAAGCTCTCCCTCCCTAGCTCTCCAGTAGGTGCCTTCCTAGGCAGAGAATTTTCAGTTTTTAAAATGCACATGAGATTTCTTTTCCAGTCACCACTATGCACCCCCACAACCAACTAGCCACAAGAAATAAAAAATAATCATATCCATTTGCATTGCTCACATTTAATCTACAGGCAAAGGATTTGCTTCCAATAACTATTGACACCTACATAGTATAAAAGTCTAAATTACAAAAGAATTTCCCAACTGCATATTACTGCAAGTCAGTTGTATTATAAAGAAAATTTTACGGAATAAAATTAAGAGAGCTGATCAATAGTTTATAATGTTTTGAAAAGCAAGAATCTAAGATTATGATCGCTTAGAATTTGATGTTTTGCTCTGTTGCTTCTCTTTGGATAATGTTTTATTTTGTTTTCTTGATTTTAAGGGGCTTTGTTGTTGTATTCTATTTTTATTTTATTTATTTTTACTTTTTGAGAAAGAAATAAAAGTTGGGTGAGGGAGATGATCTGAAAGACTTGTGGTAGAGGGAAGAATATGATCAATTTTAAAATGTTTTAAATAATAAAAGTATAATTGAAAAGAATGTGTCAAATATATTTTTAATATCTTAATTGACCTATTAAAAAAGGGGGAGGGGGCTGGTGAGATGGCTCAGTGGGTAAGAGCACCCGACTGCTCTTCCGAAGGTCCGGAGTTCAAATCCCAGCAACCACATGGTGGCTTACAACCA
>NC_034594.1:142528257-142550316 GCF_900095145.1 Mus pahari
AGATCTGACGCCCTCTTCTGGAGTGTCTGAAGACAGCTACAGTGTACTTACATATAATAAATAAATAAATCTTTAAAAAAATAAAAAATAAAAATAAATAAAAAATAAAAAAAAAAAGTCTAGCCAAGCGGCATATATCTGTGATCCCAGCACCTGGAAAGCAGAGGTGAACTTAAGTCAAGTCCCAAAAAACAAAGGTAGGAGGAGAGAGATATTGTTAACTAACTTTTGTAAAAACTTTACCTATGTCAATCTAATCTTAGCTAGGTTCCATCTGAATTCTTATTCATTCAGAATGACTAAAATCTTAAATGCCAGACCCAAGACTACGTGGTGAGTCTGCAGAAGGAAGCCTCAGCTGGACTTAGGAGGAATGAACACTTATGTCTCTGTGTGAACAGTGCACACACGCCAGCACACCAGTTTCCAGCAAGCAGGACTATTCTCCAGATGCTTAACAGAAGAGAGAGAGTAAGGGTTGGGAACATGAATTTCAGCCCTGCTTCGCAAACACAATTAATGACCCATAATCTGGGACGTATGAACTATCTGAATGAAGAATGTTGATATCTTAAATCAAATGCGGTGGCCAGATCCTCTGATCTCAGTCTTTACACTGACTCTGAAACTTTTACTGTAAAGATTAAGGTCCTGTCTCAGAAGGAAGAGTGACACCAAGTGGAACAAGGTCAGAAATGCACTGCCGTGCGTTGGTGGTTTTTCAGCTTGCCAGCTACTTACAATTCAATGTGCTGTTTCCACTGCAATTCAGCAGTGATTAAACACTCGGCATGTGCTATTGAGTATTTGATTAGATCATCTAAATCAATGATTCTCTTCAGAATCAAAGAGTCTTATGTTGTATGTGATGGTTCATGCCCATAACTCCAGCCCCTTATGAAGCTGAGGCAGGAGGGCTACCGTGAATTTCAAGTCAGCCCAGGCTAACAGCAACACCACGTCTCAGAGAAGATGAAGTCTTATTAGACCTAATATTCAATCTCTCAAAGCCTGATTTGCTAAATCTAGGCCTTCAGCTTCTGCATAGAACTAAGTTTTAGACTAATGTGGAAAGAAATTAATTTATAATAGAAAAACCTCTAACCAGGATTATGGTGTGTCTCTTGAGGTCTCTTTGTTTTAAAGATTTATTATATATACACACAGTCCCTGTCTTCAGATACACCAGAAGAGGGCATTGGGTCCCATTACGGATGGTTGTGAGCCATCATGTGGTTGCTGGGACTTGAACTCTGGACTCCAAAGAACAGCCAAGTGCTCTTAACATGTGAGCCATTGGGCTGGTAAGATGGTTCAGCAGGTAAGAGCATTAACTGCTCTTCCAAAGGTCCTGAGTTCAACTCCCAGCAACCACATGGTGGCTCACAACTGTCTATAATGGGATCTGACACCCTCTTCTGGTGTGTCTGAAGACAGCTACAGTGTACTTACATATAATAATAAATCTTAAAAAAAACCCACACACATCTGAGCCATCTCTCTAGCCCTTGAGGTCTCATTTTTAACAGACATTTCACATTCATATATGGCCCACTTTGTTTTGGTCAGAGCACACATGGTTTCGACTTTTACATCAAGCATATACAAGCACTCTACATTTTAACATCTTCATGGTTTCACGTTTATATTTAAATGTGTGTCCACTTTGGAGTGATTTTGGTATGAGCTTTGAAGAAGAGATATGTTTTACTTAGCCTATTTTCTCATTCATTTTTACAATTTGAAATACTCTATTTTTCAGTTTATTATTTCATTTTTAAATTATTATAATTACATTTATATGATACAGTATAATTCAATAAACATATACATATATGATGATCAAATTGGGGTCATTAGCATTTCTACCTCTTTATTATCACCTAATGGTCACCCAGTTAGATTGAATGTAATCAAAAAAGGAAAAAGTATCAGTGAAGAAATGTAGAGAAGGCAACTTTCCTAAAAAAAGGTTATCAGAAATGTTTTGCCTGCATGTATGTATGCATTGCCCACAGAGGCCAGAAGAGGGCATGGGATCCCCAGGAACTGGAGCCACCGATAGTTGTGAACTGTTCTGTGGGCCCTGAGAACTGAACCAGATCCTCTGGAAGAAGTGCTCATAACTGCAAGCTATCTTTCAAAGCCCTAAAAAAAGGAAACTCTTACACACTGTTGGTGGGGATATTAGTTCTACACAGCAGCTATACAAAGCAATATGAAATTCCAAAAAATATATTTATCATGTGATCCAGCTATCCCCACTACTCAGTACAGGTCGAAAAGAACTGAATTCAGCAAATCAAGGACTATGTTCCTATGTCACTGCTGCACTGCTCACAAGAGCTAAGATATAGGATCTACCTAGATATCTTTCAGTGCACAAATAAAACAAATGCAATACATAAACATACCATGCTATTAGTAAACCGCATACAAAACTAAAAAGCCTCCTATCATTTATACCAAAATAGATGGCTCTGTTGGACATCACTTAAGGAAGCCTGTGTGATTTCTTGGCCATCTTCCCAGTTTATTCTAAACCTTGCGATCATTTCATTGATATCTCCCCATTAGTCTCCATGGGATCTAACATGACTGTGTTATAATTTATTTGTTGAGAATAGAAGCTTTAAAAGACTTTCAGAAAAATCAATATTTGTATAAATATTTTTAAATCTTCTGAAATGTTAAGGTTTCTTCTGACTATTTTATTCCTAGCTTTATCTATCACACACACACACACACACACACACACACATTTAACTGTTCCTATACACAACATAACCTCCCTCCACCCTGATATCAGTGCACTTATAGTCATTCCAACAGGAATTGGATTCCTTTTAGTCTCTTTATTCATAATCTCCACATTTCTGCCTTATTCACAGAAAATCATGAAACCCCTTGTTAAATGCCTTACTGAAGTTTACACCTGCTGTTTCTACCACACCCCCTTGCCCATCTACTCCAGCAGGAAAAACAACAGCTTAAAGTTCTTGAGCATGCCTTGAGAGTAACAAACTCATTAACGACGACCATCATTCACTGTCTCCAGAAGTCACAAACCATCCTCACATTGTTTCAATTCTTGTGTGAAGCAAGAACTTGTGACCCTCTACAACCAAATGGAATGGTTCAGATACTCTAGCTGGATGAATGGTTCTAAATTATTCAGATCACCTTAAAAAGACTGGCAGAGAAAGATCATCAGAGCTGGGAAGGCATTACCTTTGCCCCACAGTCTGCTCCTTTCTGAATGCAGAATCCAATGAACCGCGGGTCTGCCACTTTTACCAATATGTTGTCCACACAATAGACATGAATACTCCAGATGCCTCTTTGCTCCATGTCCTCCACAATGTTTTGGGCTGCAAGAGCTCGGTAGAGACCACCATTCCCATCTGGAAAATAAACAAGCCACCAGTAGTATTCCATGACCCACTGTGAAGGCAACTAGAAGACTGTTTAACATTTCAAACTGAGATGGCTTTCATTACAAAGTCAAAAATACCAAATAAGCACATAAAGTTCCGGTGTCAAGAGGCAATCATGCTCACATAGCTTTGAAGTCTCTTTAGCATAATTATGCCCAGAATAACATCATTAATGCAAATCTAGGAAATCTCAAAACAATAATTTATCCTAAAACATAGGGTACAATGTAACACTTATCAAGCAATGATTACTTCGGAACATTTAGATTTTTATTAATATTTATGATTCAAATCAGCCCTATATTCATAGCCCATCCAGACTTATCTAACTCAAGATAAAAATATTTAAGCATTTTACACTAATTCACTTGTTAAGAAGACAGACATGAAAACCTATTGAGATTTAAACTAACTATAAGCAAAAGTTTCTCTCTCTTCTAAACAGGGTGTGGCGGCACACACGTGCAGTCCCAGCACTTAGGAAGGCAGACAGACCAGGAGTTTAAAGTTGCTTCAGCTGTACAGTGAGTTGCAGATCAGCCTTACATTAGACCTCACCTCAAAACAAACAAAAACAGTCTTTTGCAAACAGGAATCCAGATCAAAGCAGGCCGATACATGGTGAAGGTATGGTTTACTGTCTATTCCTCTCAGCCTTCCCTCCAAGTACAGACTCAGAGAAATTCACGCAGGTTTCACAGCTGAGCTCGCTCTCCAGGTCACTCTGTGTGGTTATGCAAGCACTACCGTCCATTTCCAGTAAATGCCATCAGCAAACTGCAGTGTGCACATGCTAACTGCAGACACACAAGCCAGGGTCCCTATTCACGTGTATACACTTCTGCCTTGTGCTCTCTTACTGTATGAAGATTTCTCTTTGCCACATAATGTCCCTAGGCAATCATGTCTGTATGATTTAAGATTTAAAGCCACTTGGAAACTATCGTTTAGCCTCTCACTACTTTGTTGTTTTGGTTTTTTTCCTAGTGGTGATTTGTGAACCCAGAGCCTTGTTAGTGCCAGGTAATCAATCTAGCACTGACTTACATCATGAGCTAAGCCTCCTGCCTACTAAATAGCAATGTCTCACTGTTCTTCAGTACAGTAAATAGTGTGCCAAGGGCACTGCTGTATATATAAAACAGTAAGGGAGGAGAATGAACATCCAGAAAGCTCTCTAGGACAAACATCCACAAGAAATATAAAAATCAATCCATTCATTTCACTAACAGACATTTTCAACTTTTTAGACCATTGACAATTTAAAAGAAAAAAATTGAAGAGGAAAGAAACCTGTTTTATTAATATCCAAATCACCACCATTCAAAAGAAAATCAATAGTTAGTGAGTTGTTCCATAGTATTAAGTCGGTCACCACTGCATGAGGATGATACAAACCTGGAGCCATAGAAACTTTGTTTTTCTCTTCCAAGATAATTTTCCCATCAAAACTCATAGCAGGCAGCATTCCCTGCTGGAAAAATACCACGTTCTCCTTTTTTAAACCAAAGAACTTGTGCTTTGTGAAGAACTCCTTCGTTGATTCCATTGTTCTGCCGCTGGTCATTATATACCTGCAAAAGAGAGTCCATTTTATAAGCAATGATATTGCAAGAATTAAGGCAAAAGCAAGTACACTCACTATATCTCCCAAGCTGCAGAGACTCTGTAAGAGCGCTTGCTTTATATTTGATTTACTTCATCTTTTTTCTGGCTCAGACACACTAATTAGCAGTTGTATTTCTTCCAGGATTTTACTGGTCCTTATGTCCAAAATAAGCCTATGAAAATATCAAACCTGTTTCCAGCAGCAAAGAACCCATACCTAGAGGCATAAGCAAGCACATAAACTCTGTGTACACTAACATTAAACCTCTCATTGTAAATAGAGGAAAAAAAGATAACAGTAATGCAGGCTAATATCATCTTGTGGTTCTTATTAAAATCTGAAATGAAGCCCAGACTCTGCTCACCACCCAGTGAAAATCATAAAAGTAAAATTACACATTCTGCTGCCACAGAACCTTAATTCAGGACCTCGAGAGATGGCTCAGCAGTTAAGACCACTGTCTGCTCTTCCAAAGGTCACCATTCAATTCCCAACATCCACATGTGGCTCACAACTGCCTCAAACTCCAGTCCTAGGAAACCAGCACCTCTTCTGGTCTCCCTGGGTATCAGGCACACATAAGGGTGTTCAGATGTACACACAAATAAAACATTTATACACATAAAAAATTAAAACAAATCTTTCATTTTTTAAAAAATTGAATTCATGGCAGAATATCAAGAGATTAAAAAGATCCTACCTAAGACTATAATTAGAAACTAAAGTGGTTCTGGGCCTTACCAGAATTTAAGCTATATAAAAGTTAGGATTCTTGTTCTGGTGAGTGATCAATACTTAGGACTTAGAAACAGTAGGTCAACTAATAATCATTACATAAATCAACTGATGAAGCACAGAGCAGGAGAGAGGGCTCACAGTTAAGAGCGCTTGCTCTTACAGAGGACTCAGGTTGGCTCCATTTGGTAATGACCACTGTAAGCCCATTTCTAAAGCGTCTGATGCCCTCTTCTGACCTCTGCAGATACTGCAAGCATGTAGTGCAGACATACAAGAAGGCAGAACATAAAACAATGAGTTGGATCCCAGACATTGGATGGTTGGAGATTGATTTTTGCTTTTGATTGTGACTGTGCCCTGATATTTTTCCCTCTTGAAGGAAGTTTTTTAGTGAAGCCTGATATTTTTCCCTCTTGAAGGAAGTTTTTTAAGACACTTTGAATTTTAAAGTACTTTGTATTTTAAAAGATACTGAATATTTTAAAGGGATTGAACTTTTAATATGTAAAGACTGTGGGACTTTTAAAGTTATTTAGATNTTGGGGATGNATAAGAACTAAGGATTGAGGCTTACTAGTGATGTGTTTGTGTGTCAAGTTGACAAGGGGTCAACTATACTGGCTAATTTTGTGTCAACTTGACACAGCTGGAGTTATCACAGAGAAAGGAGCTTCAGTTGAGGAAATGCCTCCATGAGATCCAGATGCAGGGCATTTTCTCAATTAGTGACCAAGTGGGTTGGGCCCCTTGTGGGTNGGACCATCGCTGGGCTGGTAGTCTTGGGTTCTATAAGAGAGCAGGCTGAGCAAGCCAGGGGAAGCAAGCCAGTAAAGAACATCCCTCCATGGCTTCTGCATCAGCTCCTGCTTTCTGACCTGCTTGAGTTCCAGTCCTGCATCCTTTGGTGATCAATAGCAGTATGGAAATGTAAGCTGAATAAACTCTTTCCTCCCCAACTTGCTTCTTGGTCATGATGTTTGTGCAGAAATAGAAACCCTGACTAAGACAGCAGAACATAAAACAAAAATAATTATTTAAATTGATTTAGAAAATGGCATGATTTCCTGCCATAGTGAATATGTATGCTAACCAAATCATTTGGGGCATTTGAACCTTCGTAATAAGCTGAGCCACAACTCTTTGTTTTATAGAAATAAAAAAGAGGTGGGAAACTGCTCTGCATACAAACAGACGCAGAGCATTAGAAAGTAGAGGGAAGAGAGAAGAAAATCCAACATGACAACAGAACGGGGCTGTAAATAACACACTGACTGCATAGAACACAGATGTCCCTCAAAACCCCCACAGGAATCAAGATGGAAAAAAGAAAAGTTTGCAGCATCCCAATACTTTTGTATTGAAAAAGAACTTGAACATCTTGAAAACTTATTCCAAAAACGTGTTCAAAGGAATCAGAGAGTCACAAAGCAGCATGGTTGAGACCTGGAGCCCCAGAGAGGGAGAATCTTCCAAGGGGAATTAAGCAGCTACTTCTTCCTGGCTGTCTTTTCTGATGCTGGTACAGGCTAGGGAATCTGCACTAGGACCAGAGGCTGTTGCTGGGAGACAAAAAAACATCAGTTTTGATTGGTCCTATGGGACTGAAGTGATAAGATCAAGGCCCTGAGGGAGGTCAAATGCACTGCTGGCTCCCCCTTAAAACCTGCTCTGGGAAACTAATCAGAGAGCTAAAGAGAAAAGGAAAACAAAAGTGAAAGGCAGCGCAGAATCACCTGAGTGTCACTCTCAGTGCTTAGGAGGCAGTGGCCAAGACAGTGCCCTATGCAGCACTCCAGTAGGGGCTGAGAAAACAAGTGTGACCCATAGCAGAGAGGTCAAAGTGGCTTTCATCTCTGGGGGGGTACATGGAAGAGGTGGGGGGAGGGGAGTGAGGGGCAGTAAGAACTACCTAACCTGATGCTTAGGACTTGCACTGCTAGACTGAAAAAGCCTAATGGGCCATACCATCTTATCATGAAGTTTCAGACACTATAAGGAAGAGACCCAATTGCTTGAGAGAGGGAACAAAATGGTTAGGGATCGAAATGACACTGGACACCTGGCAGCAACATTGGGAACAATAAAGCAACACTTTCAGCTTTCAGAAGGAAATTAATTTTCGACCAGAAGGCCTATTTTAGACACACCATCAGTCAGGAAGAAGTTTCTGCAACGAGGGTTTGTTGGATACTGAAAGGTATTCTTAAGGTGCTCAGTTAAGGATAGAAAAGTGCATATACACTCCCAGTAAAGCCTGAGGTCAGATAGATAGCTATAATATACTACTTCCAGCAATACAGAATTACCTGTCCACAGATCACTGACCACAGGAAGTGCGCCTTCTTGTCAGCAAGTTTATATACATTTGAATGCTACAGAGCAGATGCTCTAGCGCAATAGGAGGCTTACCAAGGGATGGTGCACTTGTTGCCATAGTGTTTTTCAGCTAACTGCTGGAGCTTCAGAATACGTTCTGCTTGAATCTGAAAAAGTGTCTTGTGGGATGGCAAGCCGACATCATACATGCCCTTGGGATATGAGACTCCAAGTCTTGTCCCCTGCCCACCAGCTAGAAGAAGAACTGCTACTTTGTTCTGAGAAATCTGAGAAAGTCCTAGAAAAGAAAACACTTGTATCACAAAACCTCCATAATTCAACACAAACTTAAGCTTAGGCGACCCGAATGCCCAAAGGCCAGTGCGAGGCTTGAATGGACACATTAAAATATCTTTCTAGGCCTCGGCTGTTAAGAGCTGCTCTTCAAGCTCAGTTACCAGCTGGCTCACAACTGCCCTGTAGCACCAACTCCAACTGAGTTAAGATTTTCTTACAGGATGGATTTTAATACAGAGAGAAAAAATTAAAATAAAAAAAAAATTAAGCCAGAGAGAGAGAATTGTAGATCTAGAGAACTTCTCTCTTTGGAGATCCAGGCACTGTGAGCCCAGAAGGTTCTGAGCACTCTTCCTTGATAACATTACAAGAAACAAGGCCGTTTCCAGCAGCCTGTGAAAGGTCAAACCCTTCCTGGATAACTTCCTGGTTGGACTGCTTCCTCACTGTGCTGTAACTTGGACAGGTGCCTGAAACACGGACAGTTTCATGGGTGCTGCTGAAGCAGAGCACAAGAACTTCCATGTAAACTGTAGACACTTCAGGACAAGTCAAGGGGCATCAACAGGCACTTCAGCTAGGACACATGAAGGAAAGCTATCCAAGAAAGCCAGTCAGAACAAATACTGAAGCACAAAAGCTTTGTCTTGCCTTTTGTTGTTGTCGTTTTGTTTTGTTTTCTGCTTTAGACAAAGTCTCACAAACCTTTAGCCTCAAACTTTCCATGCAGCCAAACATAGACTTGAAATAGTGACCCCTCTGCTTCCACACCTGTGCGTTATGACTACAGCAGGTACTGCCATGCCCATCCTAAGTCTTTAGGTTGTAATCACATGTTACAACTGAAACTGCTTCCCAAAATGTTAAACACAAAAGGCAGACTACTCAGGGACTTCTCTATCTGAACTCATTTTATAAACTAATGCACTACATACTGTGAATTTCAATAGGCATTCAACAAAAAGGTATTGTGATTCAAATGGGTTGGGAAGAGATATTTTTGGCACTGTATACATATTTCAAGTCATATACTTAACTATGATGATAAGAACAGCATGACATTTGGAATACAGCAACAAGGAAAAAAGAGAACAAAAGGGAGGATACATGAGGCCAAAAAAAATTAACTTTTAGTCAAAGTAGCATATGTAGGAATTTACTATATCATATTTGTCTCAAAATACTGTTCATAATATACTTGAACTATTTCATAATAAATCCATATAAATTTCTACACAATGATATCCTATGTATACATGTAAAAGAAAATACTATAGTATTACTAGTAATTATTTTTGTCTGGAGTGTGAGATGGCAGAAATTTTCTTTTTCTTTGACATTTTTAGTATTTTCTAATTTCTTTTAGATAAGTATGTATTACCTTTAAAATAAAACCAATCTATTAAAGCATTATTATGCTAGACCTAAGAAAGAGTAGAGGAAATAATGCTGAGCACATTTCTGCTCCACAAGACACTTTCCTCCCTACCATGTTGTCATAGAAAGAGAAGAGACATCAATTCAGGTCCTGGGAATGCAGCTCAGTGGTAGGCCGCTTACCACCCAGCCATACGAGGCCAGCATCCATTCCCAGAACCTCTATGCTTGTTAGGAAAATGTTTCACAGGAAATAAAATGGGTATCACTGAATACTTGTTAGTATAAGTGGGAAATTAACTTGTACTTAACTAAATATGCATTTTTAAATAAAGGACAACATTTACTAAGCAATTAGACTTTCCTAGTGTATCTTTACTAAAATGGCATTCTTCTCAAAGCTTCTAATTGCTTCTCTTTGAAGACCTCAAGAGTTCCCAGTTGCTAGTCTATGTTACACTATTTATGTGTAGCCAGAAAGCTGTAAAACTCAAATTAAAGTAAGACCTCTCTTCAACAAGGAAATTACTTAGCCCTTAAGAAATAACTTCCTACCCTCAGTTTCAAATGTCCATTATCATTTCAATAACAGATGTTTAGAAAGTACTACACAATACTTTTTCCCCCATCATGAAGAAAACAAAATTGTCCTTGAAACAGTTATGAGACTCCTTGCAGCATATAAAATACAATGATATAATCTTCACCACTGCAGAAACTTTCTATTGATATGACTGTGCAAACACACAACAATTTCTGGCTAAGAGAGAAGGATATAAAATCAGTTACTAAACCCCCTCCACCCTACTGTTAAGCCACAAATAAATACTGTTTCCTGATACCGAGCCAAAAGGAAATTTGCTTTGCTCCTTCCTGAGCCATACTTGGTTCTAACAATTGGGGATTAAACATTAAATGAAAAATTATAAATGTAGATTAGTTCTATAGAGTTCATTAAAAGCTAAAGACTCAAAAGGAGGCCTGCTTGTTGCTTACAGCCATTACACCAGATTCCTTAACTGTTCATGGTATGACTCCACCCTCCTTTATCCCTAAAGAGAAACATGACGGCTGGGGTAAAGGAGGGAAGAAGCCCATTTGACTTCTGATTTGGAGTGGTAGCCTGTTTGAAACCCAGAGCAAGAAGACAGGATTAATGATTGCAACGTCAGAATGAGTCACCATATCACTAAAACTCTCCATTCACAAGGTTCCTCTGAAAGTCATTCTCTCGATTCTGAGTGGCCCTGCCCAGTTCTCAGGAAGAGGGTATGTTAGCCAGAGCTCCCTCCATAAGAAGCCAGGTTAGCCATACTCTCTTGGCAAGATGCTAGGTCAGCCATACATGTGCATTTCAGATCTGAAAGGCATCCTCTGAATGATTAACCAATCTTTCTCAAGCTGCTCTTTAACATCCTTATGAATAAGTCCTTTTGAATTCTCCTGAATAAAGGCTCATATAACAATTAAATACACAGAACAGAAGGAAGTAGAACCACTGTGACAGATTTGAAAGGTTAGAGACCTGCCCAGCTAGAGTCAGCTTCCTCTTCCCTGTATGAAGCAGCTTTCCCACAAGTGAACTCTTTGAGGCTCTTTGGAACACAAGTTAGAAATCAATAAACCTGTCGGCCTAGGGGAGGTAAGGTATAGAAAATGCCAATGACACCAGCTGTCTTCTTATTTCATGGAGAGGTGGGATGTCAAAAGGTGAAAGGCAAAAACAGCCACCGAGATAATAATGTAGCTATGATATTATTTACATCTATGAAAGTAAGCATGTATATAAGTAGGTAATATAAGAAAACTAGATCTGATATAGTTACAGGCAATTTCGGATATTTTGAAGATAGATTTTATAATAAAGTATATTAGTCTCACTTGTTCATTCCATTAAGAAAACAAGGCAGAGACTTATCGAGAAGTGTAGGCAAAGACTCAAAAGTTGTGCTGGCCTGTCTTCACTGTCAACCTAACTAGCTCTGCATTCACCTAGGAGACTGGTGAGGCACAGCCCTGGGTACACCTGTGAGGGTATGTCTAGGAAAGGTTAAGTAAAGGGGAGAGGCCCACTGTGCATGAGGATGACACCATCCCACGGAAGGAGCTCTGACAGAGTCAAAGGGGAAGAAGAAGCCAGTGAGTGATGCAAGCCTTCCCGATCAGGATGGAGGGAACTCCCTGAAACTGTGACCCAAAATATATATACTTCTCCCTTTAAACTATTTGTCTGGTACCTCATCAGAGCTATTTAAAAGTAACTAATGCACAGGCCTAAGGTATAGTATTTAGCAACCTTTTTATTTACAGGAGAACTAGATTACAAAAAGCAACTCTACCAACAAGCTATAGTGGAACTACTACTATTCTGCCATCCTCAACAGTATAAATTAGTACTAGACATAAGACTACATTATACTATACGTTTTGAACAAGAAATCTGTGAGCAAATTCAACACATGATATTGATCAATATATAACTGCAAATTTTCCTCCTAAGTAATGTCTAACATACACAGACAATCAGGACATGTGCTGCTCTTCAAAAGTGTATGATGTAATTAGGAAGACAAATGCAAACAGCTGTCACTAAAGGTAGCATCAAGTGCAAGTATAAACAACTAAGTCGAACTGCACAGTGAGGAAAGCACTGAAAACAGCTAATCAGGAGAATGGTAAAGAATGCGTGTAAGGAAGCTAGGGTCACGGCTCAGTGGTTACAGCACTGAGTTAGAGTCCTGAGTTCAATTCCGAGTACCTACAGAATAACTCACAACCTCCTCTAACTTCATTCTGAAGGGATCTGACACCCTCTTCCAGCCTCTGTGAGCATTGTACACATATGATGTACAGGCAAACATAAAAGCAAAATATTCTATACATATACATTTTTTTAAAAAGAAAAAAAAAATTTTAAAGAAGAATGAGTATAGGAACTGGGCCTCTAACTGGCTACTGAGGAGGCTGAGGCAGGAGGGCTGCAAGTTCGAAGTTTTCCTGGCCTTTGTGGAGAGGTCAAAACCAGCAGGCAGCTGTCAAGAGATGTGGCTCAGTGGCAGAGTGCTTTTCTCACATGCAGAAGGCCCTGGGCTTGATCTCTAGCACCTCCCAAACAAAACAGAGAATGTCAGTCCACAGCAGCAGACCAACGGCCTGCACAGCTCCCTGGCCTTCAAGGTGACGCTAAGCAGAGAAAGGGCACAGGCCAGACCAAGCTAAAGATAAATATAAACACAGGAGGAAATGCATAACAGAACACCTAGGCAAGGTGAACCGCTTGCCTCAGCTACAATATGTACAGCAATAGGAATGAGACATGCTAACACAGAAGAAAACAGAGCTGGAAATTCAGGTGTGGAAAACCAGTTCAAGGCAGATTTTCAGGTCAAAGCAGCTTAAATTGGAACATTTAACTCATGCCACAAAATTTCAGGGAAAGTAACCCAGCAAGAGTATAGAATTTAAAGACAAAAGGAGACCGACCGAGGCAGAATAAAGACTAGAGAAGAGCTTTGAAACCAGGCAGCGGTAATTCAAGCAGAGTCCATAGCAGGCAAGAATAACCATAGCTACCTTGGCAAGAATGTTTGCCATGTGCTAGTGGGTCATCTGATTTCTAGTATGATAGGCACAGTGCTACATGATCCAGCAACTTGAGTAATTTCAGCATATCTCATAGCACAGTGGGTAAGACGTAATTTCAACATATCTCATAGCACAATGGGTAAGACGTGAGCACACCAGTACCTTCACTTTCCCAGGCCTGCAACTGCTCTTGATCTCTGGTAGCACTGCCCAAAACCTGTCGGGGCACAGGCTCCATTCGTGTATCCACCTTTTCTTGGTGAGAGGATCGATCAAATTCGCCAATGGCCTTCTGGAAAAACGAGTTCAGCTCTTCAAAGTTCATGGCCTGGAGCTCCATATAAAGTTCTACCTGCTGGGCTTCTGATAGCTCGTTCCAGAACTGCAGCAGGTGCTCTTGCCCAGCTTGGGACAGCCTTTGTTTGAGGTCATTGACATTCATAGTGCTCTGGTTGTGAAGCTTTGTAAAAACAGAGTAGGTAGAGCTGTGAACCAAAAAGAAAAGGAATTAACAAAGGGCAGACAGTTGTCCTGACATTTTGGCCAAGATCACTTATCTAACAGTGGTCCCATCTAAGCTACCTTAGGTTATACATGTATGATATTTGCACAGTAATCAAACAGCCTAATGACATACTTCTCAGAACATAACCCCATCATTGAGCTATGTATGACACTATGTTTTTAAAATCTCAATATTTAGAAATGAACTTCTGCCTTTCTGACACTGACTCAATATTTGTGAGAGCTCAAACTTCAACAGTAATTAGCACTATGTGCCAGCACTATACGAAGCACTTTACTTACAAGTCTCATCTAAGTTCCTACCTCTCCATCACTTGTAACTGTTACCAGTATTCACATTGAGGACACTCAGCCTCGCAGCCAGTGGAGTGGCACCTTACCCCCTCGATCTCTCTCCACTGCCACTCCACATCTGCTGCCGCCCTACTCCTCTGAACACTATGCTACAACTTAATAGATCACCTGTTCTCCCTTTGCCTCTAATGAAGATAATTATTGTTGTATTCAGAGCTCAGCACCACCTATTAACTATGAAAACAATATTTCAAAAGCAACTTCCACAGGGAAACAGGTGAATCACAACCATCATCTACTCACTAAAAACCTGAGCCCTAACTGGAAGGAAAGGCAATGCACACATAACAATCAGGGAAGAAGACCATGTTAGCCACGAGCATGAGTACTCTATGATCACAAAGCCAACTCTTAAACTGCATAATGCTAAAAAGTAAGGGAATGAAGAAATTAAATATATAGGTGAGTCTACCATCCACCTAATACTGATGAACACACGATCTAAATAGGAACCAGCTGGGAAATGTTCACAATCTAGCTCTTTGACCCTACAGGGGGTCAAACAGACTGCATAGATAAGAGCAGGAAACCAGGAGACCTTGATGGCTCTGGTGAAGGAGTGTGAAGAAGATAGGAATCGGTCAGAAAGTGAAGGCGCACAATGACAGGATATGGTGTAGGGCAGGTCTAGCTCATGAGAACCAGACAACTGACTGTAGATCAAAGAGTAAGAGATAGGAAGCCAACTATGGAATGATACACAGGGCACTAACACCATGTGCATTAAAAAGAAAAGAGAAAGAAGCCAGGGTACCAAATACACTGTAAAGAAAGACAGCTAGAAAGAAAGCAAGCTAAAACACAACTGTGGATACAAGAACTCAAGGGGACCCAATTAGAATGTTTTTTGTTTGTTTGGCTGGTTGGTTGGTTTTGGTTTTTCGAGACAGGGTTTCTCTGTGTAGCCCTGGCTGTCCTGGAACTCATTCTGTAGACCAGGCTGTCCTGGAACTCAGAAATCCGCCCGCTTCTGCCTCCTGAGTGCTGGGATTAAAGGTGTGCGCTACCATGCCCGGCTCCAATTAGAATGTTTATCATCAAAAAAGCAATCAAACACAGGTAAGGTGGCTCAGCAGGTCTCCAAGTCTGAGTACACGAAGTCTATCTATCCCCAGAACCCACATGGTGAAAAGAGAGAACCAAGTTCCACAGATGTTCAAACATACACACACACACACACACACACACACACACACACACATTGCAAAAAGTAAAACTTAAAAAAGAAAAAAGAGTGACACTACATGTAGCTAAAAATGTGGGGGAAAGGAACCCTTGTATGATGCTAATAGCAACGTGAACTGTCCATCTGCTATAGGAGTCAGGATGGAGGTGGCTCAAGGTCTAAAAGTAGAACTACAACAGGACCTAGCTACAACCACTTCTGGTTATCTAAGTCAGCATGCAGAGGTATATACCTGCACAGCCACAGTTCTTGCTGCACTGTTCTTAATGGCCAAGATACAGAACCAGCCTAGATATCATACAAACTGATAAAGGAAAATATGATAGCTATCGTAATGGGATTTTATTCAGTCCTAAAGACTGAAATGTCATTTTCTGAAAAATTCATGGAACTAGAGCCATCAGTGAAGAAAACCAAATTCAGCTGGGCATGGTGGCACAGAGGCAGGCGGATTTCTGAGTTCGAGGCCAGCCTGGTCTACAGAGTGAGTTCCAGGACAGCCAGGGCTATACTGCCCGAGCTACAGAGCACAGGCCTGTCTCAAAGGCATACAAACAAATAAACCAAAAACAACAGAAAAGGAGCACTTACCTCTAAAGATAAGGGCATCCTTACTATGATGAAAGGCAATTTCGAAAGCGCCTAGGGCATTGAGAGGCCTCAATAAAAACGCTACTATTAATGACGTGAAATCTGCACTCTACAGTTCTAAGTCACAACCTTTTGAACATGAAAAAGCTACTACAGACAAAATCAAAAAGTTTATCAAAGACACAAGAAAAGAAAATTTCCTCAATGGGAGCAATAAGGAAAAGGCCCCCAGAGTCCTATGTTCAGAGATCAGGACATGGTGGCAGCAGCTGTCTAAAGGCCACTGCAGTCTTGTACAAGGGACAGACTCCGAGAATGGGATCCTTCTGTGATTTCATCCCATGAACATCATAGAGATCAGTGAGTACAAACGTGGATAAGCTAATCACTTGGCGTGGCTTCTTGATGGAACCAAGACCCACGGGAAACACAGGATAAAAGGGCTGTTGCTGGAGTAACACCCAGCTTCCCAGTAAACCTTTCCAAGTTTACTCGCAGCCATCACCAAGTATGTAGTAATGTGCCCTGCTATATTACACGGGCAGCGACTTCATTAGGGAGTTTTCACTTCCAGCATAACCTACGGGCCCAACATGGCTTGCTTTTTGAGGTCACAAAACTATAGTGAGTTGTGATTCGTCCCCAGTCGCTCTCCTCACGATGTGACTAGGTTACCAATAAAAGCTACCCTTTTGTGTGCATGTGTGATAACAGAGAATTTAAGGAGGAAAATTAACTTGTATGTGATTATTAATCTATCCACCAAATATTTAATGAGCACTTACTGCCAAAGTTAAGTGTGATCTAGGCGGTAGGGAAGTAAGATGAAGAACAAGTTCATACTCACATTCCACAGAAGGAGACAAGTGTGTAAAAGGACATGAGCTACAGCTACGAAGAAACAAAGTGGGCGAAAGGACCTAAAAGTCCTAAAAGGCTCAGTAGTAGGAAACTTGGTGAGAAGCAGCACCCCTGTGTGTATGTGGGGGTGTCTATCTGGCTGACTTTTTTTTTTGGTTTTTCCAGGCTGGCCTTGAACTCAGAAATCCACCGCCTCTGCCTCCCAAGTGCTGGGATTAAAGGCGTGCGCCACCACCGCCCAGCTTCTGGCTGACTCTTAAGAATACATATAAAGACACAAACCAAGCTTAGGTCCAAGTGAAACAGTCCACTACGGAAGCATGATGCCATTCACCAAGTATGAAGAAAAGGTTGACAGGACAGGTTTCGGAACACATGGTGATTAGAGACTCCATCCTTTACTTCATTTTCAACTTCATACACGTATCAAAACATCCAAAGAGAAACTACTGACTAGACAGCCGAGCAGTTGATACACTAGGGTTATGTGATGAAACTCTCAAGGTCAACAGTACACGACAACAAATCACAGTCCAAATGAATCCCTCCGAGCAGAGGGAGACCCAAAGGTGGGGAAGTCAGGAGACCAAGCTTGGACACTTTCAAGGATATTAAAAGGTATTTCAGCTGGGTGGGGCTGGTGCTTGCCTTTAATCCCAGAACTCGGGAGGCAAACAGACACATCTCTGTGAGTTCAGTGCCAGCCTGATCTACAGAGAGAGTTCCAGGATAGCCGGGGCTACAGAGAAACCCTGACTCTCAACACCAAAAGAAAAAAAATTTCAGTTGACATCTAGGTTTCAAGAGTTATGCCACTTTTTTAAAAAAGCATTTAATAAGATAGCTAGAACATGTACAAAATTCTCAAAAAATATTTTCTATTAAATAAAAAATGAGACGGTAGGGAAAGATAGATTTGTATTATTTTCCAAGGAATGGTTCCCAGGGTCTCATGTTCAGCCCTGTTTTTGTGAGCACTGGAGGGAGCAAATCACTGGGGACACATGCAACCAAAGAAGTGTCCCTCGTTTGTGGTTCCTCGCTCCAGTTGTCCCCTGCCCATCATTTGACACTGTGCAAATAATTTCACTTCCCTGGTGTATATATTTCCACACGAAGACGACCTGACCTTTTTCATATATCCTGAAGATTAAAAAGCAAAGAGGTCTCTTCTACTAAAAGTGCATGCACACATGCTATGGTAAACATTAAGTAGAACTGTTCTTTTAAGTCATTCACAGCTGGACAGGAGAGGCTTACTCCTTTAATCCCAGCACTGAGGAAGCAGATCTCTGGGAGTTTCGGGCCATCGTGGCCTGGTCAGAGGCATAGGCTGTTGTAACTCTGAGTTTGCGGCCTGATTGATCTACAGAATGAGTTTTAGGACAGTCAGAGATACACAGAGAAACCTTGTCTCAGAAAAAGGAGAGAGGGAGAGAGAAAGAGAAAGGGAGAGGGAGAGGGAGAGGGAGAGGGAGAGGGAGAGAGAGAGAGAGAGAGAAACCTAGCTAGCTCATTCAGTAAGTACTACTCCCCTTTAGGTGCTTGGAGAAAAACATATTCATGGAAATAAAACAACTCATTACCAAAATAAAATCTGTCCGTTTATGTGTTATGTAACATTCATAATAAATATGGTTTATATTTACCTGACACAGCTATAACCATAGTACTGTATCCCCTACTGATTTTCTTGAGAGCTGAGTGTGTAACTAAATGGTATACAGCAATAGAGAAGAGAACTTAAAAACATGGATTTTTATACTAAGAACAAAAGTCTGCACTAAAAATTATGACTAAATTTGGTGTGTGCCTACAACCTAACACACCTGGATCAACATAACCGACAAACCATTATGAAACATGCCTTTATTAGAATTTAAAAGCCACATTAAGGAAGTCCAGTATTTCCCAATTCTACCCCCACCTCTGCTGCTATATGTCCTCAGGATGGGTTAGTAAATCGCTTTGGGGAGTGGAGTGGGGGAAACACATACATGGAGCCAGGCAGTGGCGATACATGTCTTTAAGGTAAATGGAACTCTGAATTCTGGGCCAGCCTGGTCCACAGAGTGAGTTCCAGGACAAGCAAAGCTACACAGAGAAACCCTGTCTCGGGAAAACAACAACAAAAACAAACAAACAAACAAAAACAAAGAAAGAGGAGGGGAGCGCAGGGGGGTGGGGGGGCATGGTACTGAGACTGACTTGAGTCCTAACCACTGACTAACTGGACAGACTATGAAGTCTTTTCCCTCAGCCAAGTGAGTCAACTAATAACGAAATAGACAAATGCCTTTAGTTCACTGCAAACTCTTGGATCCAAGCCCAGTGAACTTCACCTCCAAGTCCTTAAACTTGTGCCTCACATAAATACATACGTATTAGCTTGGTCATTACCATCGGATTTCAGATCTCATATTGTGCCGATGAAGGCCAGCCAACCTTCAGACCAAACTTTTAAAAATCTTCAAGAGCATATGTGTGCTCTCATTCTACCAGTCCAACTGAGGGGGAAACCCTGAAATCTGAATCTCTCTCACTATCAGTATCAAAAGAAGAGGGTAAGAGGCAAGCAGGTCCTGTGCTAGTCACATCCCCCATTTGGATTCCACTGTCCTGGTCGGAACTTTCAAATTCTTACCCTCGTGGGTTCCCGACTCGCTTTCCCGACAGTAACAGCGACCACTTACTCCCACCGGTGAACCCCAGAAGTGGCACAACTATGCCCTATGCCGGGCCCTAGCCTGAGACCCTCGTGCCTCTCCCCCCCCCCCCACACACACACACACTCAAAAACAGCGGTGACAAGCGCCGGGGACTCCATCACCACCCAAGCCTCCCCTCCCAGGTCTCCCCCAAGACCCTCCGCACATCCCCGCCCCGCCGCGACACAGTCCACGCCTCTCGGGAGCGCCGAGCAGCGGGCGCCGAGCATGGTGCGGCAACGCGTAGCCGGGTCCGCGCGCTTGGCGTGGGAGCGCGCGCGTGAAGGGGGCCCCTACCTCCCTCGATAATCCCGCGGCTCCTTCGGCTCGGCTACTCGCCCGCGTCCCGCTCCCGCCTGGAATATATACTGTCATCCGAGGGGCCGGGGCGGCGGGGCGGGCCACGAGCAGCGGCCGAGGGGAGCGCGGGCCCCGGCCACCCCGCCCCTCCCGCCGCGGTGAGTGGCTGCGGCCCAGGGGCGGAGCGGAAGCCTGCCGGCCCGACACGTCAGCGACCCAGAGCGGCCAAAGGGGCGGGCGCCGGCGACAGGAAGGAGGAGCCTCTTTACGTCACTCAGACTCTTGCCCAATAGGATGGCCAAGGGTCCTGTCAGTCTGCGGCACCGCCCCCTCACGCACTAGCGGGGGCGGGGCCGGCTACGCGCGCGGCTTCGGTGAGGCCAGGCGCCACCTTAAGGACAAACTGCAGGGCGGGTCCTCACGGTCACCCGGGGCGGATCAGCGCGCCCGGTAGGGAGCGCAGCTCCCGCAGTGAGTCCAGTGACGGATTTCCGAACGCCCACGGGTGTGGTTGGGAAAGACCCGCCGTTTTCTAGGCAGAGATCCCTCCAGGGCACGCCTGTGACCTTAAGCTAGTTGATTTTGTCTGATTCTCCAGATGTCTGATTGCCAGTGACCCGGGCTTCCTCTGTTGTCTTCGGAGTCTCTTGGGTGTCGACACAGCCTGGTTGCCTTTTACACAGCGACAAGTGAAAGAAATGCAATCAAAAGGGATTAGATGACCCGAGGCCATGCTAAATGTGCCAGTCAGTGAGAACCGGCCCAGGAAGCAGGACTTAGCTGGGAGATGAGAGCTAAAATTCAACTGTCCTGTTAGACCATAGGATGTGTATGTGCAGGCTATAATCTCAGTGTTATGAAGTTGCATTTATATTTAGAGTTCTTATGTTGGGTTTTGCAGGTTTTGAAACAAGAGTCCAATTTGTTGAGATGTCAAAAGCAACTAAATTTAACATATCCTGGATCCTAGAGAAAGTCAGATGTTTTCCATCCGGTGGATAGGCTTCCTCATTTTACATTTTCGGTGTTTTCTTAGTCATTCTTGAGTATTCATATTTCATCCAAACTTTACTATCAATTTGTGTCATTTAGAAATAGTATCATTTAACAAGGGGTTCGTTTGTTGAGGCACCTTTGTGGCTTTGAGAGATTAGATGGATAGATAAACAGCTTGGAACAGGATCAAGGAAGGATATGATATATTATTAGCAGTATTTGCTTGGCCTTAGTCTTGCATGCCCTCTGAAATCCTGTCAGAATGCCACGTCGCCTGAGAAGCTGTAAGTGGCACCCACAGTGCTGTTGATAGTGGCAGGTGTGCCTTCCTGGAGCAAGACTAACAACACGGGTGTGTTCTCTGGTTTTTATACTTCCAGCGTGGAAAGCACCCAGTCTTAGGTGAAGAATACAGAGCCTGTCCACAATGGGGTTGCCCAGAATCCTTTGACCTTTATGTATGCAAGTCCCTGGGGTTGAAGGATTCTCTGAGGAAGAAATCGGTGGCTACAGCAGTCAATAAAGAGCATATTGTCCAAAACGCATTTATTGAGTTATTCTACAGTAGAACTTACAATAGACTGTACAGGGGAATCACGAGTCTATTTCTTCAAGGGATTGCAGTACAGTGAGAGAGGCAGGGGACAGAGATGCTCCTCCTTCCTAAGGGAGGGCCATGAGAGCAGCAGCAAAGGCTCAGATGAGCCTTAGAGCTCTGAGAGAGCAGAGGGACGACACATTTTCCTCCAAAATCTGCCTTAGTTTCAGAAAGGAATGAGGGACCACCTCACACTTCTGAAGGCTGCCCTTTAGTTCTCAGCCTCCATGGCTTTTGATAGATAAATAGATAGATAGATAGATAGATAGATAGATAGATAGATAGATAGATAGATAGATAGAGATATAGGTATATATCAGGAAATTTGTCCATAGATTCTTTTTTAATTGGGAAGGGAAATATCTACCTAAGAGATGCTAATAAATATACTTGGAAATTTGACGTGTCAAAAGGGAGTACCTGCCAAAAGGTACAGACTTTTAGTGGTGTGAGCTCAACCCAGTTTAAAAAATAAGTGGGTAGCTGGGCGTGGTGGCGCACGCCTTTAATCCCAGCACTTGGGAGGCAGAGGCAGGTGGATTTCTGAGTTTGAGGCCAGCCTGGTCTACAGAGTGAGTTCC
>NC_034594.1:142550976-142555494 GCF_900095145.1 Mus pahari
AAAAAAAAAAAAAAAAACTGAAAAGAATAGTTAAATGATGTGCTAAAGCTACAGATAAGGGTGGGGATACAGCTCAATGATAAGAGCACCTGTGTAGGATATATAAGCTCAACCACCAGAAATACACACAGACAAAAAAAAAGTTATATCGGAGTATGAGATGCTTTCTTTCTATCATAATTGTTAATGTGTATTAGTTATACATATTAACAAGTTTCACTGACTTTCCACATATATATATATATATATCTTTTGAGAAAAGATGCTTTAAATGAACCATTACTGTGAAATAATTTAAAATTTCAAAATGACATATATTAATAATAGGTTTTATGGTGATTTTTATAATTATTTGGGGTAGGTATAGTTGACTAAATTGTAAATTACTTTAACTTTGTGAAATACATTACTTAACAGCTTGGCTTGACTGATTTTTCTGAGTGACTTGTCAGACATGTGCCAGTCTGCCCATGTTGCTTGTTTCTCAGAATCCGTTATAACCCACCTAGATTTTTTTTTTTTTTTTTGAAAAGTGTGTGGGTCCTTGGGGCTGCTACACCAAAAGGTTCTTCCCTCCACTGTCCTGAACATGATGGCCTCATTTGGTTCAAGGAGGATTTTGCCAGCAAGAGGCACAAAGCACCAGGGCAGTGTGGCTCTTCTCAGCCTGGGTCAGGGCAAGGCCAGAGCACTCATGACATCACTGTTCCCAAGATGGTGCAGATGAGTGGGTGGTGAGCTGACTAGCATTTTCCCTTTCTACTGACAGTTTCCTAGTAGGTGAGGACTTTGTTCTCCTGGGAGATGATACTGCCTTAGCTCACCACTCCTCCCAACACTTACATTTTCTTAGTCTAGGGCGTGTTTTGGAATATTGTGAAATGAAGAAAACTCCCTCTTTGATGTCAGATGTTTCACCCAGTGTTTTCTACACCTTCCTAACATTTACACAATCCTTCGGGGGCTTCTGAGCTAGACAGTGGATCTAAAATGTGTGGGATGCTGTGAGTGATACATACAAAGGAGAAACTGCAACAGACTCTAACCTAAGAAGCACGTGAGTCACGGAATGAGATAAACTGCCGGGCAGTGGTGGCGCATGCCTTTAATCCCAGCACTTGGGAGGCAGAGGCAGGTGGATTTCTGAGTTCCAGGACAGCCTGGTCTACAGAGTGAGTTCCAGGACAGCCAGGGCTACACAGAGAAACCCTGTCTCGAAAAGAAAGAAAGAAAGAAAGAAAGAAAGAAAGAAAGAAAGAAAGAAAGAAAGAAAGAAAGAAAGAAAGAAAGAAAGAAAGAAGCTAGGTTATAAAGAATGCCAGTGTGTGGTAGCTCCTGGGACTCCAAAGCTGGAGGACTCCACATGGAGGTGAGGTTGTGTGTGTTAGAAGAGAACACTTTGAATCCCATCCCTTGGTGTTGGCTAATCATCATCTGGTCTACCCCTTAATAAAGACACAGATTTGACAAAAGTGAAGTGAGTCACTTAAGCACAAAATTGATAGGAAGACAAAAAAGCAAGATTCAAAGTCAAGCCAATTCTATATAGCAGGGATTCTCTGCAGGTAATGAGTGAAAATAATCCAAGAATAAAAATGTCCAGGCTGGAGATAACTCAGCAGGTAAGAACAAAGGTTCTGAGTTCAAATCCCAGCAACCACATGATGGCTAACAACCACCTATAATGACACCTGACGCCCTCTTCTGATGCATCTGAAGTCAGCTACAGTGTACTTAAGTATAATAAAAATAAATCTTTGGGCCGGAGCGAGCAGGGCCAACCAGAGTGGAGTTGACCAGAGAGAGCAGAGGTCCTAAAAATTCAATTCCAAGAATTAAAAAGTTCAGGCTGGCGAGATGGCTCAGCAGGTAAGAGCAAAGGTTCTGAGTTAAAATCAACAACCACATGAAGATTACCAACCATCTGTACAGCTACAGTATACTCACATAATAAAATAAATAAATAAATCTCTAAAAGAAATTAAAAAGTTCAATCCAGATAATAAATTACTTTCATTTTTTTTCCTTAAAACCAAGTGGTTCACTGGCAGTGGTGGTGAACACCTTTAATCCCAGTACCCGGGAGGCAGAGGCAGGCGGATTTCTGAGTTCGAGGCCAGCCTGGTCTACAGAACAAGTTCCAGGACAGCCAGTGCTACACAGAGAAACCCTGTCTCCAAAAACAAAAACAAAAACAAAAACAAAACAAACAAAAAACCCAAAAAACAAAAACTAAGTGCTTCATACTGTGATAGTTATTTTACAGGGTCAACTTGACAAGATTTAGAATCACCATGGAAACAAGTCTCTGGGCATTTTTGTGAGGAGATTTTTAAAATTATGTTGGAAGACTCACACTAAATGTAAGCAGCAGCATCTATAAACTGGGGCGTGACCCTAATGAAAAGTGACAAGGGAGCCAAAACACGGTATCTGCTCTGCTTCTGGACTGTGGATACACAGTAAGACAGGCTGCCTGCCGCTCCTGCTGCCACACCTTCCCTGCCCTGACGGGCTGCATCCCTCTGACCGTGAGCCAAGACAGACCCTTCTTTCTTAAAGCTGCTGGTAGCAAGGGTTTCATCTCAACGGTGAGACAGGTAACTAGACCATTGTGAATTCTAGGTCAAATGTTGAATGCCTGGGAAGCTGCTTGTCTGGACCGTCTAATGCAGACAGCCTCACAGTGATGTCTCCAGGGCATGACGTTTGACTTACGCATGAAACTGGAATAGAGAAAAACGTCGTTCCAAACCTACCTCTCCATGCATGTAGTGATGCTGAGCCACCCACCTCTGCTTTACTATACAACTATCCATAATACTGTCTCTCAGATGTAAATGTTCCTCAAAATGTAGCTTGGATTTATTGTGCATTTTACCTTGGGTGCTTCTCAACTCAACATGAATGATGTACATAAGGTTATGCCAAGTCATTTTTGCTGGAGATATCTCTTGGCCTAATATTTTGACTTTAAGAATCCCTATATATTAAATTTTACCTTTATATTTTTCAGGTAGTATCCCTTTAAATTAACTATTTTCGGTGCATGAGTGTTTTTTTGTCTGCATGTATATTTATGCATCACCTTCATGCCTGGTACCTGCAGAAGCCAGAAAGGGGCATCAGATGCCCTGGAATTGGAGTTACAGGTGTGAGCTGCTGTTTGGGTGCTAGCAATTGAACACGGGCCTTTTAGAAGGATAGTCTATGCTCTTACTGCCAAGCCATCTCTCTAGCCCCTACAGGTAATATCTTTAAATAAGGGAAAAACTTCATAAAAATCTGCTCTACCCTCTACAAGCATTTTTTGTCCTAGGCCCATGTCTTCCCTTGGTTTGCCACTTATCATTAGTTAAGGAAGAAAGGACCCATGGCACAATGACAGTCTCCAGCAATGCCAGTTGGCTTTGCATCACAGTTAAACTATGGAAGTATGATCTTAGAGTGTGGAGGTAGTTTGTTGTGTATGATTATAATCTCAGAGCTAGGCATGGTGGTTCACACCTTTAATTCCAATACCTGGGAGACAGAGGCAGGCGGATCTCTGGGTTTGAGGCCAGCAAGTTCCAAGAAAGCCAGGGCTACACAGAGAAATCCTGGAGTTTGGGGGAGAGAGGAAATAAAAACGAAATGAAAGAGAATCTCAGGACTCAGGAGGCACAGCCAGGAGTATCTCAGCTCCATACCAGGCTGGCCACGTAAATAGAATAGGGAGGAAGGCTTCTTAGATGCATAGACTCATCGTCTAATTGGTTTCCATGTCCCCGCAGCATGAGGTTACTCATCCCACAGATGACAGCATGGACTCCAGACAGCATGTGTTTGAACTGTGCCTCTATCTGCAGTCACTAGTTTAATGTCATTAGCAAGTTACTTGGTATCTTTGGGCCCCATCAGGGATAATAAGACCTACCTATTAGGGCTACTGGATGTCTTTGTAATACTGAATAATAATTTTGAACAGAATAAAAACCCTGCAGATCTTTGCTTGAACATAGTAGTTGCTGAATTTAACTAAGTGTCAGAAAATAGGATATGAGTTTGGAGAGTTTGTTTATTCCCCTGTCCTTGAGTTTGGGTAGGACTCTTTTGTAGTTAGGACAGTTTGCTATTACTAGGGTTTAAATGTTCCCGCCAAAACTCACTGAACTTTAACCCCCAGGGTAAAGTACTAAGAAACAGAATAAATGGGACGTCGAAGAGTTGATGAGATCATGAGGACTCCTGAATGGTTTCATGAGCTAGTTTTATGGCTTAATGGATTAATTTTAAAACAGGTCTATTATGAAAAGCTTGGCTCTGCTCTTGTGTACATCCTTCTTGCTGTGTGATGCCCCTGTTGCCTAGAGACTCCGCAGCACTCCCACTCATTGACCTTGGACCTGCAAGAACTGAGCAAAACAAATCTCTATTTATATAACATAAATACTTACAGACTGAATGTTCACTTACAGCAATAGAAAATGAAGAGAATTCCAGCACTAGGGAGGCAGAGGCAGGTGGATTTCTGAGTTC